>NW_027480437.1:4302925-4610277 GCF_051401765.1 Calliopsis andreniformis | reverse complement strand
CAATCCTCAATCCTGAATCCTCAATCCTCAATCCTCATTCTTCAATCCTCAACAACAAATCCTCAATCTTCAATCCTCAATCCCCAATACTCAATCCTCAATCCTCAATCCTCAATCCTCAATCCTCAATCCTCAATCCTCAATCCTCAATCCTCAATCCTCAATCCTCAATCCTCAATCTTCAATCCTCAATACTCAATCTTCAATCCTCAATCCTCAATCCTCAATCCTCAATCCTCAATCCTCAATCCTCAATCCTCAATCTTCAATCCTCAATACTCAATCTTCATTCCTCAATCCTCAATCCTCAATCCTCAGTCCTCATTCTTCAATCCTCAATACCCAATCCTCAATCTTCAATCCTCAATCCTCAATCCTCAATTCTCAATCCTCTATCCTCAATCCTCAGACCTCAAACATCAATGCTCAACCCTTAGTCCTCGTCCTGAATCCAAAACCCTCAATCCTCAATCCTGAACCTTCAATCATCAATGCTCAACCTTTAATCCTCAATCCTCAATCCTCAATCTTCAATCCTCAGTCCTCAATCCTCAATCCTCAATCCTGAATCCTCAATCCTCAATCCTCAATCTTCAATCCTCAATACTCAATCTTCATTCCTCAATCCTCAATCCTCAATCCTCAGTCCTCATTCTTCAATCCTCAATACCCAATCCTCAATCTTCAATCCTCAATCCTCAATCCTCAATTCTCAATCCTCTATCCTCAATCCTCAGACCTCAAACATCAATGCTCAACCCTTAGTCCTCGTCCTGAATCCAAAACCCTCAATCCTCAATCCTGAACCTTCAATCATCAATGCTCAACCTTTAATCCTCAATCCTCAATCCTCAATCTTCAATCCTCAGTCCTCAATCCTCAATCCTCAATCTTCAATCCTCAATACTCAATCTTCTATCCTCAATCCTCAATCCTCAATCCTCAATCCTCAATCCTCAATCCTCAATCCTCAATCCTCAATCCTCAATCCTCAATCCTCAATCCTCAATCCTCAATCTTCAATCCTCAATACTCAATCTTCAATCCTCAAACCTCAATCCTCAATCCTCAATCCTCAATCCTCAATCCTCAATCCTCAATCCTCAATCCTCAATCTTCAATCCTCAATACTCAATACTCAATCTTCAATCCTCAATCCTCAATCCTCAATCCTCAGTCCTAATTCTTCAATCCTCAATACCCAATCCTCAATCTTCAATCCTCAATCCTCAATCCTCAATCCTCAATCCTCAATCCTCAATCCTCAATCCTCAATCCTCAATCCTCAATCTTCAATCCTCAATACTCAATCTTCATTCCTCAATCCTCAATCCTCAATCCTCAGTCCTCATTCTTCAATCCTCAATACCCAATCCTCAATCTTCAATCCTCAATCCTCAATCCTCAATTCTCAATCCTCTATCCTCAATCCTCAGACCTCAAACATCAATGCTCAACCCTCAGTCCTCGTCCTGAATCCAAAACCCTCAATCCTCAATCCTGAACCTTCAATCATCAATGCTCAACATTTAATCCTCAATCCTCAATCCTCAATCTTCAATCCTCAATCCTCAATCCTCAATCCTCAATCCTCAATCCTCAATGATCAATCCGCAATCCCCAATACTCAATCCTCAATACTCAATACTCAATCCTCAATCATCAATCCTCAATCTTCAATATTCAGTCCTCAATCCTCAATCCTCAATCCTCAATCCTCAATCATCAATCCTCAATCTTCAATCCTCAGTGCTCAACCTTTAATCCTCAATCCTCAATCCTCAATCTTCAATCCTCAGTCCTCAATCCTCAATCCACAATCCTCAATCCTCAATCCTCAATCCTCAATCCTCAACCTTTAATCCTCATAACCCAATCTTCAATCCTCAATCCTCAATCCTCAATCCTCAGTCATCATTCTTCAATCCTCAATACCCAATCCTCAATCTTCAATCATCAATCCTCAATCCTCAATTCTCAATCCTCAATCCTGAATCTTCAATCCTCAATACTCAATATTCATCTCTCAAACCTCAATCCTCAATCCTCAATCTTCAATCCTCAATCCTCAATCCTCAATCCTCAATGCTCATTCTTCAATCCTCAATACCCAATCCTCAATCTTCAATTCTCAATCCTCAATCCTTAATTCTCAATCCTCAATCCTCAATCCTCAGACCTCAGACATCAATACTCAACCCTCAGTCCTCGTCCTCAATCCATAACCCTCAATCCTCAATCATCAATCTTCAGTCATCAATACTCAATCTTCAGTCCTCAATCCTCAATCCTCAATCCTCAATGTTCAATCCGCAAAACCCAATCCTCAATCTTCAATCCTCAATCCTCAATGCTCAATCCTCAATCCTCAATCCTCAATCCTCAATCCTCTATCCTCAATCCTCAGTCCTCAATCCTCAATCCTGGATCCTCAATCCTGAATCCTCAATCTTCAGACCTCAGTCCTCAACAATCAGTTGTCAATTCTCAATCCTCAATAGAATATCATCAATTCACAGTTTTCAATACTCAATACTCAATCTGCAATCTTTAAATCTCTATCCACAAACACCAATTCTCATCACTCAACCCTCAAAACTCAGTCCCCAGTCCTCAATTTTCAATCCTCAATCCTCAATCCTCAATCCTCAATCCTCAATCCTCAATCCTCAATCTTCAATCCTCAATACTCAATCATCAATCCTCAATCCTCAGTCCTCAATCCTCAAACCTCAATCCTCAACACTCAGCCCTCATTCTCAATCCTCGATCCTCAATACTCAATCCTCAATCTTCAATCCTCAATACTCAATCTTCAATCCTCAATCCTCAACCCTCAATCCACAATCCTCAATCCTCAATCTTCAGTCATCAATACTCAATCTTCAGTACTCAATCCTCAATCCTCAATCCTCAACCCTCAATCCTCAACCCCCAATCCTCATTCCTCAAACCTCAACCCTCAGCCCTCAGTCCTCATCCTCAGTTCTCAATTCTCAATCCTCAGGACTCAATCCTCAATCCTCAATCCTCATTCTTCAATCCTCAATACCCAATCCTCAATCTTCAATCCTCAATCCTCAATCCTCAATTCTCAATCCCCAATCCTCAATCCTCAGACCTCAAACGTCAATATTCAACCCTCAGTCCTGGTCCCCAATCCACATCCCTCAATCCCCAATCCTCAATCTTCAATCATCAATATTCAATCTTCAGTCCTCAATCCTCAATCCTCAATCCTCAATCCTCAATGTTCAATCCTCAATACCCAATCCTCAATCTTAAATCCTCAATCCTCAATCCTCAATCCTCAATCCTCAATCCTCAATCCTCAGACCTCAAACGTCAATATTCAACCCTCAGTCCTGGTCCCCAATCCACATCCCTCAATCCCCAATCCTCAATCTTCAATCATCAATATTCAATCTTCAGTCCTCAATCCTCAATCCTCAATCCTCAATCCTCAATGTTCAATCCTCAATACCCAATCCTCAATCTTAAATCCTCAATCCTCAATCCTCAATCCTCAATCCTCAATCCTCAATCCTCAAGCCTCAATCCTCTGTCCTCGAACCACAATCCTGAATCCTCAATTCTGAATCCTCAATCCTGAATCTTCAATCCTCAATCCTCAATCCTCAATCCTTAATCCTCACTTCTCAATCCTCTATCCTCAATCCTCAGACCTCAAACATCAATCCTCAATCCTCAATCCTCAATCCTCAATTCTCAATCCTCAATCTTGAATCCTCCATACTCAATCTTCAATCCTCAATCCTCAATTCTCAATCCTCAATACTCAATCCTCAATCGTCAATCCTCAATCCCCAATCCTCAATCTTCAATACTCAATCCTCAATCCTCAATCCACAATCCTCAATCTTCAATCCTCAATACTCAATCTTCAATCCTCAATCCTCAATCCTCAATCCTCAATCCTCAATCCTCAATCCTCAGTCCTCAATTCTCAATCTTCAATCCTCAATACTCAATCTTCAATCCTCAATCCTCAATCCTCAATCCTCAATCCTCATTCTTCAATCCACAATGACCAATCCTCAATCTTCAGTCCTAAATCCTCAATCCTCAATTCTCAATCCTCAATCCTCAATCCTCAGACCTCAGACATCAATACTCAACCCTCAGTCCTCGTCCTCAATCCACAACTCTCAATCCTCAATCATCAATCTTCAATCATCAATATTCAATCTTCAATCCTCAATCCTCAATCCTCAATTCTCAGTCCTCTATCCTCAATCCTCAGACCTCAAACATCAATACTCAACCCTCAGTCCTCGTCCTGAATCCACAACCCTCAATCCTCAAACCTCAACCTTCAATCATCATTATTCAGTCTTCAATCCTCAATCATCAATCCTCAATCCTCAATCCTCATTCTTCAATCCTCAATACCCAATCCTCAATCTTCAATTGTCAATCCTCAATCCTCAATCCTCAATCCTCAATCCTCAATCCTCAATCTTCAATACTCAATACGCAAACTCCAATCCTCAATCCTCAATCCTCAATCCTCAATCCTCATTCTTCAATCCTCAACACCAAATCCTCAATCTTCATTCCTCAATCCTCAATCCTCTATTCTCAATCCTCAATCCTCAATCCTCAGACCACAAACATCAATACTCAACCCTCAGTCCTCGTCCTCAGTACACGACCCTCAATCCTCAATCCTCAATCTTCGATCATCAATATTCAATCTTCAATCCTCAATCCTCAATCCTCAGTCCTCAAACCTCAATTCTGAATCCTCAATCCTGAATCCTCCATCTTCAGGCCTCAGTCCTCAACAATCAGTTGTCAATCCTCAATCCTCAATCCTCAATCCTCAATCCTCAATCCCCAATCCTCAATCTTCAATACTCAATCCTCAATCCACAATCCACAATCCTCAATCCTCAATCCTCAATCCTCAATCCTCAATGATCAATCCGCAATCCCCAATACTCAATCCTCAATCCTCAATACTCAATCCTCAATCATCAATCCTCAATCCTCAATCCTCAATCCTCATTCTTCAATCCTCAACAACAAATCCTCAATCTTCAATCCTCAATCCCCAATACTCAATCCTCAATCCTCAATCCTCCATCCTCAATCATCAACCCTCAATCTTCAATACTCAATCCTCAATCCTCAATCCTCAATCCTCAATCCTCAATCATCAATCCTCAATCTTCAATCCTCAATGCTCAACCTTTAATCCTCAATCCTCAATCCTCATTCTTCAATCCTCAATCCTCAATCCTCAATCCTCAATCCTCAATCCTCAATCCTCAATCCTCAATCCTCAATCCTCAATCTTCAATCCTCAATACTCAATCCTCAATCCTCAATCCTCAATCCTCAATCCTCAATCCTCAATCCTCAATCCTCAATACTCAATCTTCAGCCCTCAGTCCTCAACAATCAGCTGTCAATCCTCAATCCTCACTAGAGTATCCTTAGTTCAGTGTTTTCCATACGCAATACTCAATCTGCAATCTTCAGATCGCTATCCACAAACATCAATTCTCATCACTCAACCATCAGCTCTCAGTCCCCAATCCTCAATCTTCAATCGTCAGTCCTCAATCCTCAATCCTCAATCCTCAATCCTCAATCCCCAATCCTCAATCTTCAATACTCAATCCTCAATCCTCAATCCACAATCCTCAATCCTCAATCCTCAATCCTCAATCCTCAATGATCAATCCGCAATCCCCAATACTCAATCCTCAATACTCAATACTCAATCCTCAATCATCAATCCTCAATCTTCAATATTCAGTCCTCAATCCTCAATCCTCAATCCTCAATCCTCAATCATCAATCCTCAATCTTCAATCCTCAATGCTCAACCTTTAATCCTCAATCCTCAATCCTCAATCTTCAATCCTCAGTCCTCAATCCTCAATCCACAATCCTCAATCCTCAATCCTCAATCCTCAATCCTCAATCTTCAATCCTCATAACTCAATCTTCAATCCTCAATCCTCAATCCTCAATCCTCAGTCCTCATTCTTCAATCCTCAATAGCCAATCCTCAATCGTCAATCCTCAATCCTCAATTCTCAATCCTCAATCCTGAATCTTCAATCCTCAATACTCAATATTCAACTCTCAAACCTCAATCCTCAATCCTCAATCTTCAATCCTCAATCCTCAATCCTCAATCCTCAATGCTCATTCTTCAATCCTCAATACCCAATCCTCAATCTTCAATTCTCAATCCTCAATCCTTAATTCTCAATCCTCAATCCTCAATCCTCAGACCTCAGACATCAATACTCAACCCTCAGTCCTCGTCCTCAATCCATAACCCTCAATCCTCAATCATCAATCTTCAATCATCAATACTCAATCTTCAGTCCTCAATCCTCAATCCTCAATCCTCAATGTTCAATCCGCAAAACCCAATCCTCAATCTTCAATCCTCAATCCTCAATGCTCAATCCTCAATCCTCAATCCTCAATCCTCTATCCTCAATCCTCAGTCCTCAATCCTCAATCCTGGATCCTCAATCCTGAATCCTCAATCTTCAGAACTCAGTCCTCAACAATCAGTTGTCAATTCTCAATCCTCAATAGAATATCATCAATTCACAGTTTTCAATACTCAATACTCAATCTGCAATCTTTAAATCTCTATCCACAAACACCAATTCTCATCACTCAACCCTCAAAACTCAGTCCCCAGTCCTCAATTTTCATTCCTCAATCCTCAATCCTCAATCCTCAATCCTCAATCCTCAATCCTCAATCTTCAATCCTCAATACTCAATCATCAATCCTCAATCCTCAGTCCTCAATCCTCAAACCTCAATCCTCAACACTCAGCCCTCATTCTCAATCCTCGATCCGCAATACTCAATCCTCAATCTTCAATCCTCAATACTCAATCTTCAATCCTCAATCCTCAACCCTCAATCCACTATCCTCAATCCTCAATCTTCAGTCATCAATACTCAATCTTCAGTACTCAATCCTCAATCCTCAATCCTCAACCCTCAATCCTCAACCCCCAATCCTCATTCCTCAAACCTCAACCCTCAGCCCTCAGTCCTCATCCTCAGTTCTCAATTCTCAATCCTCAGGACTCAATCCTCAATCCTCAATCCTCATTGTTCAATCCTCAATACCCAATCCTCAATCTTCAATCCTCAATCCTCAATCCTCAATTCTCAATCCTCAATCCTCAATCCTCAGACCTCAAACGTCAATATTCAACCCTCAGTCCTGGTCCCCAATCCACATCCCTCAATCCCCAATCCTCAATCTTCAATCATCAATATTCAATCTTCAGTCCTCAATCCTCAATCCTCAATCCTCAATCCTCAATGTTCCATCCTCAATACCCAATCCTCAATCTTAAATAATCAATCCTCAATCCTCAATCCTCAATCCTCAATCCTCAATCCTCAGACCTCAAACGTCAATATTCAACCCTCAGTCCTGGTCCCCAATCCACATCCCTCAATCCCCAATCCTCAATCTTCAATCATCAATATTCAATCTTCAGTCCTCAATCCTCAATCCTCAATCCTCAATCTTCAATGTTCAATCCTCAATACCCAATCCTCAATCTTAAATCCTCAATCCTCAATCCTCAATCCTCAATCCTCAATCCTCAATCCTCAAGCCTCAATCCTCTGTCCTCGAACCACAATCCTGAATCCTCAATTCTGAATCCTCAATCCTGAATCTTCAATCCTCAATCCTCAATCCTCAATCCTCAATCCTCACTTCTCAATCCTCTATCCTTAATCCTCAGACCTCAAACATCAATCCTCAATCCTCAATCCTCAATCCTCAATCCTCAATCCTCAATCTTGAATCCTCCATACTCAATCTTCAATCCTCAATCCTCAATTCTCAATCCTCAATACTCAATCCTCAATCGTCAATCCTCAATCCCCAATCCTCAATCTTCAATACTCAATCCTCAATCCTCAATCCACAATCCTCAATCTTCAATCCTCAATACTCAATCTTCAATCCTCAATCCTCAATCCTCAATCCTCAATCCTCAATCCTCAATCCTCAGTCCTCAATTCTCAATCTTCAATCCTCAATACTCAATCTTCAATCCTCAATCCTCAATCCTCAATCCTCAATCCTCATTCTTCAATCCTCAATAACCAATCCTCAATCTTCAGTCCTAAATCCTCAATCCTCAATTCTCAATCCTGAATCCTCAATCCTCAGACCTCAGACATCAATACTCAACCCTCAGTCCTCGTCCTCAATCCACAACTCTCAATCCTCAATCATCAATCTTCAATCATCAATATTCAATCTTCAATCCTCAATCCTCAATCCTCAATTCTCAGTCCTCTATCCTCAATCCTCAGACCTCAAACATCAATACTCAACCCTCAGTCCTCGTCCTGAATCCACAACCCTCAATCCTCAATCCTCAACCTTCAATCATCATTATTCAGTCTTCAATCCTCAATCATCAATCCTCAATCCTCAATCCTCATTCTTCAATCCTCAATACCCAATCCTCAATCTTCAATCCTCAATCCTCAATCCTCAATCCTCAATCCTCAATCCTCAATCCTCAATCTTCAATACTCAATACGCAATCTCCAATCCTCAATCCTCAATCCTCAATCCTCAATCCTCATTCTTCAATCCTCAACACCAAATCCTCAATCTTCATTCCTCAATCCTCAATCCTCTATTCTCAATCCTCAATCCTCAATCCTCAGACCACAAACATCAATACTCAACCCTCAGTCCTCGTCCTCAATACACGACCCTCAATCCTCAATCCTCAATCTTCGATCATCAATATTCAATCTTCAATCCTCAATCCTCAATCCTCAGTCCTCAAACCTCAATTCTGAATCCTCAATCCTGAATCCTCAATCTTCAGGCCTCAGTCCTCAACAATCAGTTGTCAATCCTCAATCCTCAATCCTCAATCCTCAATCCTCAATCCCCAATCCTCAATCCTCAATCTTCAATCCTCAATACTCAATCTTCAATCCTCAATCCTCAATCCTCAATCCTCAATCCTCATTCTTCAATCCTCAACAACAAATCCTCAATCTTCAATCCGCAATCCCCAATACTCAATCCTCAATCCTCAATCCTCCATCCTCAATCATCAATCCTCAATCTTCAATACTCAATCCTCAATCCTCAATCCTCAATCCTCAATCCTCAATCATCAATCCTCAACCTTCAATCCTCAATGCTCAACCTTTAATCCTCAATCCTCAATCCTCAATCTTCAATCCTCAATCCTCAATCCTCAATCCTCAATTCTCAATCCTCAATCCTCAATCCTCAATCCTCAATCCTCAATCTTCAATCCTCAATACTCAATCTTCAATCCTCAATCCTCAATCCTCAATCCTCAATCCTCAATCCTCAATCCTCAATCCTCAATCCTCAATCCTCAATCCTCAATCCTCAATCCTCAATCCTCAATCTTCAATCCTCAATACTCAATCTTCAATCCTCAATCCTCAATCCTCTATCCTCAATCCTCAATCCTCAATCCTCAATCCTCAATCCTCAATCCTCATTCTTCAATCCTCAATAACCAATCCTCAATCTTCAGTCCTAAATCCTCAATCCTCAATTCTCAATCCTCAATCCTCAATCCTCAGACCTCAGACATCAATACTCAACCCTCAGTCCTCGTCCTCAATCCACAACTCTCAATCCTCAATCATCAATCTTCAATCATCAATATTCAATCTTCAATCCTCAATCCTCAATCCTCAATTCTCAGTCCTCTATCCTCAATCCTCAGACCTCAAACATCAATACTCAACCCTCAGTCCTCGTCCTGAATCCACAACCCTCAATCCTCAATCCTCAACCTTCAATCATCATTATTCAGTCTTCAATCCTCTATCATCAATCCTCAATCCTCAATCCTCATTCTTCAATCCTCAATACCCAATCCTCAATCTTCAATCCTCAATCCTCAATCCTCAATCCTCAGTCCTCAATCCTCAATCCTCAATCTTCAATACTCAATACGCAATCTCCAATCCTCAATCCTCAATCCTCAATCCTCAATCCTCATTCTTCAATCCTCAACACCAAATCCTCAATCTTCATTCCTCAATCCTCAATCCTCTATTCTCAATCCTCAATCCTCAATCCTCAGACCACAAACATCAATACTCAACCCTCAGTCCTCGTCCTCAATACACGACCCTCAATCCTCAATCCTCAATCTTCGATCATCAATATTCAATCTTCAATCCTCAATCCTCAATCCTCAGTCCTCAAACCTCAATTCTGAATCCTCAATCCTGAATCCTCAATCTTCAGGCCTCAGTCCTCAACAATCAGTTGTCAATCCTCAATCCTCAATCCTCAATCCTCAATCCTCAATCCCCAATCCTCAATCCTCAATCTTCAATCCTCAATACTCAATCTTCAATCCTCAATCCTCAATCCTCAATCCTCAATCCTCATTCTTCAATCCTCAACAACAAATCCTCAATCTTCAATCCGCAATCCCCAATACTCAATCCTCAATCCTCAATCCTCCATCCTCAATCATCAATCCTCAATCTTCAATACTCAATCCTCAATCCTCAATCCTCAATCCTCAATCCTCAATCATCAATCCTCAACCTTCAATCCTCAATGCTCAACCTTTAATCCTCAATCCTCAATCCTCAATCTTCAATCCTCAATCCTCAATCCTCAATCCTCAATTCTCAATCCTCAATCCTCAATCCTCAATCCTCAATCCTCAATCTTCAATCCTCAATACTCAATCTTCAATCCTCAATCCTCAATCCTCAATCCTCAATCCTCAATCCTCAATCCTCAATCCTCAATCCTCAATCCTCAATCCTCAATCCTCAATCCTCAATCCTCAATCCTCAATCTTCAATCCTCAATACTCAATCTTCAATCCTCAATCCTCAATCCTCTATCCTCAATCCTCAATCCTCAATCCTCAATCCTCAATCCTCAATCCTCAATCTTCAATCCTCAATACTCAATACACAATCTTCAATCCTCAATCCTCAATCCTAAATCCTCAGTCCTAATTCTTCAATCCTCAATACCCAATCCTCAATCTTCAATCCTCAATCCTCAATCCTCAATTCTCAATCCTCTATCCTCAATCCTCAGACCTCAAACATCAATACTCAACCCTCAGTCCTCGTCCTGAATCCACAACACTCAATCCTCAATCCTCAACCTTCAATCATCAATATTCAATCTTCAATCCTGAATCCTCAATCCTCAATCCTCAATCCTCAATCCTCAATCCTCAGTCCTCATTCTTCAATCCTCAATACCCAATCCTCAATCTTCAATCCTCAATCCTCAATCCTCAATTCTCAATCCTCTATCCTCAATCCTCAGACCTCAAACATCAATGCTCAACCCTCAGTCCTCGTCCTGAATCCAAAACCCTCAATCCTCAATCATGAACCTTCAATCATCAATGCTCAACCTTTAATCCTCAATCCTCAATCCTCAATCTTCAATCCTCAATCCTCAATCCTCAATCCTCAATCCTGAATCCTCAATCCTCAATCCTCAATCCTCAATCCTCAATCCTCAATCCTCAATCTTCAATCCTCAATACTCAATCTTCAATCCTCAATCCTCAATCCTCAATCCTCAATACTCAATCCTCAATCCTCAATCCTCAATCCTCAATCCTCAATCCTCAATCCTCAATCCTCAATCTTCAATCCTCAATACTCAATCTTCAATCCTCAATCCTCAATCCTCAATCCTCAATCCTCAATCCTCAATCCTCAATCCTCAATCCTCAATCCTCAATCCTCAATCTTCAATCCTCAATACTCAATACTCAATCTTCAATCCTCAATCCTCAATCCTCAATCCTCAATCCTCAATCCTCAATGATCAATCCGCAATCCCCAATACTCAATCCTCAATCCTCAATACTCAATCCTCAATCCTCAATCCTCAATCCTCAATCCTCAATCTTCAATCCTCAATACTCAATCTTCAATCCTCAATCCTCAATCCTCAATCCTCAATCCTCAATCCTCAATCCTCAATCCTCAATCCTCAATCCTCAATCCTCAATCCTCAATCCTCAATCCTCAATCTTCAATCCTCAATACTCAATCTTCAATCCTCAATCCTCAATCCTCTATCCTCAATCCTCAATCCTCAATCCTCAATCCTCAATCCTCAATCCTCATTCTTCAATCCTCAATAACCAATCCTCAATCTTCAGTCCTAAATCCTCAATCCTCAATTCTCAATCCTCAATCCTCAATCCTCAGACCTCAGACATCAATACTCAACCCTCAGTCCTCGTCCTCAATCCACAACTCTCAATCCTCAATCATCAATCTTCAATCATCAATATTCAATCTTCAATCCTCAATCCTCAATCCTCAATTCTCAGTCCTCTATCCTCAATCCTCAGACCTCAAACATCAATACTCAACCCTCAGTCCTCGTCCTGAATCCACAACCCTCAATCCTCAATCCTCAACCTTCAATCATCATTATTCAGTCTTCAATCCTCTATCATCAATCCTCAATCCTCAATCCTCATTCTTCAATCCTCAATACCCAATCCTCAATCTTCAATCCTCAATCCTCAATCCTCAATCCTCAGTCCTCAATCCTCAATCCTCAATCTTCAATACTCAATACGCAATCTCCAATCCTCAATCCTCAATCCTCAATCCTCAATCCTCATTCTTCAATCCTCAACACCAAATCCTCAATCTTCATTCCTCAATCCTCAATCCTCTATTCTCAATCCTCAATCCTCAATCCTCAGACCACAAACATCAATACTCAACCCTCAGTCCTCGTCCTCAATACACGTCCCTCAATCCTCAATCCTCAATCTTCGATCATCAATATTCAATCTTCAATCCTCAATCCTCAATCCTCAGTCCTCAAACCTCAATTCTGAATCCTCAATCCTGAATCCTCAATCTTCAGGCCTCAGTCCTCAACAATCAGTTGTCAATCCTCAATCCTCAATCCTCAATCCTCAATCCTCAATCCCCAATCCTCAATCCTCAATCTTCAATCCTCAATACTCAATCTTCAATCCTCAATCCTCAATCCTCAATCCTCAATCCTCATTCTTCAATCCTCAACAACAAATCCTCAATCTTCAATCCGCAATCCCCAATACTCAATCCTCAATCCTCAATCCTCCATCCTCAATCATCAATCCTCAATCTTCAATACTCAATCCTCAATCCTCAATCCTCAATCCTCAATCCTCAATCATCAATCCTCAACCTTCAATCCTCAATGCTCAACCTTTAATCCTCAATCCTCAATCCTCAATCTTCAATCCTCAATCCTCAATCCTCAATCCTCAATTCTCAATCCTCAATCCTCAATCCTCAATCCTCAATCCTCAATCTTCAATCCTCAATACTCAATCTTCAATCCTCAATCCTCAATCCTCAATCCTCAATCCTCAATCCTCAATCCTCAATCCTCAATCCTCAATCCTCAATCCTCAATCCTCAATCCTCAATCCTCAATCTTCAATCCTCAATACTCAATCTTCAATCCTCAATCCTCAATCCTCTATCCTCAATCCTCAATCCTCAATCCTCAATCCTCAATCCTCAATCCTCAATCTTCAATCCTCAATACTCAATACTCAATCTTCAATCCTCAATCCTCAATCCTAAATCCTCAGTCCTAATTCTTCAATCCTCAATACCCAATCCTCAATCTTCAATCCTCAATCCTCAATCCTCAATTCTCAATCCTCTATCCTCAATCCTCAGACCTCAAACATCAATACTCAACCCTCAGTCCTCGTCCTGAATCCACAACACTCAATCCTCAATCCTCAACCTTCAATCATCAATATTCAATCTTCAATCCTGAATCCTCAATCCTCAATCCTCAATCCTCAATCCTCAATCCTCAGTCCTCATTCTTCAATCCTCAATACCCAATCCTCAATCTTCAATCCTCAATCCTCAATCCTCAATTCTCAATCCTCTATCCTCAATCCTCAGACCTCAAACATCAATGCTCAACCCTCAGTCCTCGTCCTGAATCCAAAACCCTCAATCCTCAATCATGAACCTTCAATCATCAATGCTCAACCTTTAATCCTCAATCCTCAATCCTCAATCTTCAATCCTCAATCCTCAATCCTCAATCCTCAATCCTGAATCCTCAATCCTCAATCCTCAATCCTCAATCCTCAATCCTCAATCCTCAATCTTCAATCCTCAATACTCAATCTTCAATCCTCAATCCTCAATCCTCAATCCTCAATACTCAATCCTCAATCCTCAATCCTCAATCCTCAATCCTCAATCCTCAATCCTCAATCTTCAATCCTCAATACTCAATCTTCAATCCTCAATCCTCAATCCTCAATCCTCAATCCTCAATCCTCAATCCTCAATCCTCAATCCTCAATCCTCAATCCTCAATCTTCAATCCTCAATACTCAATACTCAATCTTCAATCCTCAATCCTCAATCCTCAATCCTCAATCCTCAATCCTCAATGATCAATCCGCAATCCCCAATACTCAATCCTCAATCCTCAATACTCAATCCTCAATCATCAATCCTCAATCCTCAATCCTCATTCTTCAATCCTCAATACCCAATCCTCAATCTTCAGTCCTCAATCCTCAATCCTCAATTCTCAATCCTCATTCCTCAATCCTCAGACCTCAGACATCAATACTCAACCCTCAGTCCTCGTCCTCAATCCACAACTCTCAATCCTCAATCATCAATCTTCAATCATCAATATTCAATCTTCAGTCCTCAATCCTCAATCCTCAATCCTCAATGTTCAATCCGCAATCCCCAATACTCAATCCTCAATCCTCAATGCTCAATCCTCAATGTTCAATCCTCAATACCCAATCCTCAATCTTAAATCCTCAATCCTCAATCCTCAATCCTCAATCCTCAATCCTCAATCCTCAATCCACAATCTTCAATCCTCAATACTCAATCTTCAATCCTCAATCCTCAATCGTTAGTCCTCATTCCTCAAACCTCAACCCTCAGCCCTCAGTCCTCACCCTCAGTTCTCAATTCTCAATCCTCAGGCCTCAATCCTCAATCCTCAATCCTGATTCTTGAATCCTCAACACCCAATCCTCAATCTTCAATCCTCAATCCTCAATCATCTATTCTCAATCCTCAATCCTCAATCCTCAGACCTCAAACATCAATATTCAACCCTGAGTCCTGGTCCCCAATCCACAACCCTCAATCCTCAATCCTCATTCCTCAATCCTCAATCCTCAATCGTGAATCCTCAATCTTCAATCCTCAATACTTAGTCATCAATCCTCAATCCTCAATCTTCAATCATCAATACTCAATCTTCAATCCTCAATCCTCAATCCTCAATCCTCAATCCTCAATCCTCAATCCTCAATCTTCAATCCTCAATACTCAATCTTCAATCCTCAATCCTCAATCCACAATCCTCAATCCTCATTCTTCAATCCTCAACACCAAATCCTCAATCTTCATTCCTCAATCCTCAATCCTCTATTCTGAATCCTCAATCCTCAATCCTCAGACCTCAAACGTCAATACTCAACGCTCAGTCCTCGTCCTCAATACACAACCCTCAATACTCAATCCTCAATCTTCGATCATCAATATTCAATCTTCAATCCTCAATCCTCAATCCTCAATCCTCAGTCCTCAAACCTCAATTCTAAATCCTCAATCCTGAATCCTCAATCTTCAGCCCTCAGTCCTCAACAATCAGTTGTCAATCCTCAATCGTCAATCCTCAATCCTCAATCCTCAATCCCCAATCCTCAATCCTCAATCTTCAATCCTCAATACTCAATCTTCAATCCTCAATACTGAATCCTCAATCCTCAATCCTCATTCTTCAATCCTCAACAACAAATCCTCAATCTTCAATCCTCAATCCCCAATACTCAATCCTCAATCCTCAATCCTCAATCCTCAATCCTCAATCCTCAATCCTCAATCCTCAATCTTCAATCCTCAATACTCAATCTTCATTCCTCAATCCTCAATCCTCAATCCTCAGTCCTCATTCTTCAATCCTCAATACCCAATCCTCAATCTTCAATCCTCAATCCTCAATCCTCAATTCTCAATCCTCTATCCTCAATCCTCAGACCTCAAACATCAATGCTCAACCCTTAGTCCTCGTCCTGAATCCAAAACCCTCAATCCTCAATCCTGAACCTTCAATCATCAATGCTCAACCTTTAATCCTCAATCCTCAATCCTCAATCTTCAATCCTCAGTCCTCAATCCTCAATCCTCAATCCTGAATCCTCAATCCTCAATCCTCAATCTTCAATCCTCAATACTCAATCTTCATTCCTCAATCCTCAATCCTCAATCCTCAGTCCTCATTCTTCAATCCTCAATACCCAATCCTCAATCTTCAATCCTCAATCCTCAATCCTCAATTCTCAATCCTCTATCCTCAATCCTCAGACCTCAAACATCAATGCTCAACCCTTAGTCCTCGTCCTGAATCCAAAACCCTCAATCCTCAATCCTGAACCTTCAATCATCAATGCTCAACCTTTAATCCTCAATCCTCAATCCTCAATCTTCAATCCTCAGTCCTCAATCCTCAATCCTCAATCTTCAATCCTCAATACTCAATCTTCTATCCTCAATCCTCAATCCTCAATCCTCAATCCTCAATCCTCAATCCTCAATCCTCAATCCTCAATCCTCAATCCTCAATCCTCAATCCTCAATCCTCAATCTTCAATCCTCAATACTCAATCTTCAATCCTCAAACCTCAATCCTCAATCCTCAATCCTCAATCCTCAATCCTCAATCCTCAATCCTCAATCCTCAATCTTCAATCCTCAATACTCAATACTCAATCTTCAATCCTCAATCCTCAATCCTCAATCCTCAGTCCTAATTCTTCAATCCTCAATACCCAATCCTCAATCTTCAATCCTCAATCCTCAATCCTCAATCCTCAATCCTCAATCCTCAATCCTCAATCCTCAATCCTCAATCCTCAATCTTCAATCCTCAATACTCAATCTTCATTCCTCAATCCTCAATCCTCAATCCTCAGTCCTCATTCTTCAATCCTCAATACCCAATCCTCAATCTTCAATCCTCAATCCTCAATCCTCAATTCTCAATCCTCTATCCTCAATCCTCAGACCTCAAACATCAATGCTCAACCCTCAGTCCTCGTCCTGAATCCAAAACCCTCAATCCTCAATCCTGAACCTTCAATCATCAATGCTCAACCTTTAATCCTCAATCCTCAATCCTCAATCTTCAATCCTCAATCCTCAATCCTCAATCCTCAATCCTCAATCCTCAATGATCAATCCGCAATCCCCAATACTCAATCCTCAATACTCAATACTCAATCCTCAATCATCAATCCTCAATCTTCAATATTCAGTCCTCAATCCTCAATCCTCAATCCTCAATCCTCAATCATCAATCCTCAATCTTCAATCCTCAGTGCTCAACCTTTAATCCTCAATCCTCAATCCTCAATCTTCAATCCTCAGTCCTCAATCCTCAATCCACAATCCTCAATCCTCAATCCTCAATCCTCAATCCTCAACCTTTAATCCTCATAACCCAATCTTCAATCCTCAATCCTCAATCCTCAATCCTCAGTCATCATTCTTCAATCCTCAATACCCAATCCTCAATCTTCAATCATCAATCCTCAATCCTCAATTCTCAATCCTCAATCCTGAATCTTCAATCCTCAATACTCAATATTCATCTCTCAAACCTCAATCCTCAATCCTCAATCTTGAATCCTCAATCCTCAATCCTCAATCCTCAATGCTCATTCTTCAATCCTCAATACCCAATCCTCAATCTTCAATTCTCAATCCTCAATCCTTAATTCTCAATCCTCAATCCTCAATCCTCAGACCTCAGACATCAATACTCAACCCTCAGTCCTCGTCCTCAATCCATAACCCTCAATCCTCAATCATCAATCTTCAGTCATCAATACTCAATCTTCAGTCCTCAATCCTCAATCCTCAATCCTCAATGTTCAATCCGCAAAACCCAATCCTCAATCTTCAATCCTCAATCCTCAATGCTCAATCCTCAATCCTCAATCCTCAATCCTCAATCCTCTATCCTCAATCCTCAGTCCTCAATCCTCAATCCTGGATCCTCAATCCTGAATCCTCAATCTTCAGACCTCAGTCCTCAACAATCAGTTGTCAATTCTCAATCCTCAATAGAATATCATCAATTCACAGTTTTCAATACTCAATACTCAATCTGCAATCTTTAAATCTCTATCCACAAACACCAATTCTCATCACTCAACCCTCAAAACTCAGTCCCCAGTCCTCAATTTTCAATCCTCAATCCTCAATCCTCAATCCTCAATCCTCAATCCTCAATCCTCAATCTTCAATCCTCAATACTCAATCATCAATCCTCAATCCTCAGTCCTCAATCCTCAAACCTCAATCCTCAACACTCAGCCCTCATTCTCAATCCTCGATCCTCAATACTCAATCCTCAATCTTCAATCCTCAATACTCAATCTTCAATCCTCAATCCTCAACCCTCAATCCACAATCCTCAATCCTCAATCTTCAGTCATCAATACTCAATCTTCAGTACTCAATCCTCAATCCTCAATCCTCAACCCTCAATCCTCAACCCCCAATCCTCATTCCTCAAACCTCAACCCTCAGCCCTCAGTCCTCATCCTCAGTTCTCAATTCTCAATCCTCAGGACTCAATCCTCAATCCTCAATCCTCATTCTTCAATCCTCAATACCCAATCCTCAATCTTCAATCCTCAATCCTCAATCCTCAATTCTCAATCCCCAATCCTCAATCCTCAGACCTCAAACGTCAATATTCAACCCTCAGTCCTGGTCCCCAATCCACATCCCTCAATCCCCAATCCTCAATCTTCAATCATCAATATTCAATCTTCAGTCCTCAATCCTCAATCCTCAATCCTCAATCCTCAATGTTCAATCCTCAATACCCAATCCTCAATCTTAAATCCTCAATCCTCAATCCTCAATCCTCAATCCTCAATCCTCAATCCTCAGACCTCAAACGTCAATATTCAACCCTCAGCCCTGGTCCCCAATCCACATCCCTCAATCCCCAATCCTCAATCTTCAATCATCAATATTCAATCTTCAGTCCTCAATCCTCAATCCTCAATCCTCAATCCTCAATGTTCAATCCTCAATACCCAATCCTCAATCTTAAATCCTCAATCCTCAATCCTCAATCCTCAATCCTCAATCCTCAATCCTCAAGCCTCAATCCTCTGTCCTCGAACCACAATCCTGAATCCTCAATTCTGAATCCTCAATCCTGAATCTTCAATCCTCAATCCTCAATCCTCAATCCTTAATCCTCACTTCTCAATCCTCTATCCTCAATCCTCAGACCTCAAACATCAATCCTCAATCCTCAATCCTCAATCCTCAATTCTCAATCCTCAATCTTGAATCCTCCATACTCAATCTTCAATCCTCAATCCTCAATTCTCAATCCTCAATACTCAATCCTCAATCGTCAATCCTCAATCCCCAATCCTCAATCTTCAATACTCAATCCTCAATCCTCAATCCACAATCCTCAATCTTCAATCCTCAATACTCAATCTTCAATCCTCAATCCTCAATCCTCAATCCTCAATCCTCAATCCTCAATCCTCAGTCCTCAATTCTCAATCTTCAATCCTCAATACTCAATCTTCAATCCTCAATCCTCAATCCTCAATCCTCAATCCTCATTCTTCAATCCACAATGACCAATCCTCAATCTTCAGTCCTAAATCCTCAATCCTCAATTCTCAATCCTCAATCCTCAATCCTCAGACCTCAGACATCAATACTCAACCCTCAGTCCTCGTCCTCAATCCACAACTCTCAATCCTCAATCATCAATCTTCAATCATCAATATTCAATCTTCAATCCTCAATCCTCAATCCTCAATTCTCAGTCCTCTATCCTCAATCCTCAGACCTCAAACATCAATACTCAACCCTCAGTCCTCGTCCTGAATCCACAACCCTCAATCCTCAAACCTCAACCTTCAATCATCATTATTCAGTCTTCAATCCTCAATCATCAATACTCAATCCTCAATCCTCATTCTTCAATCCTCAATACCCAATCCTCAATCTTCAATTGTCAATCCTCAATCCTCAATCCTCAATCCTCAATCCTCAATCCTCAATCTTCAATACTCAATACGCAAACTCCAATCCTCAATCCTCAATCCTCAATCCTCAATCCTCATTCTTCAATCCTCAACACCAAATCCTCAATCTTCATTCCTCAATCCTCAATCCTCTATTCTCAATCCTCAATCCTCAATCCTCAGACCACAAACATCAATACTCAACCCTCAGTCCTCGTCCTCAGTACACGACCCTCAATCCTCAATCCTCAATCTTCGATCATCAATATTCAATCTTCAATCCTCAATCCTCAATCCTCAGTCCTCAAACCTCAATTCTGAATCCTCAATCCTGAATCCTCCATCTTCAGGCCTCAGTCCTCAACAATCAGTTGTCAATCCTCAATCCTCAATCCTCAATCCTCAATCCTCAATCCCCAATCCTCAATCTTCAATACTCAATCCTCAATCCACAATCCACAATCCTCAATCCTCAATCCTCAATCCTCAATCCTCAATGATCAATCCGCAATCCCCAATACTCAACCCTCAATCCTCAATACTCAATCCTCAATCATCAATCCTCAATCCTCAATCCTCAATCCTCATTCTTCAATCCTCAACAACAAATCCTCAATCTTCAATCCTCAATCCCCAATACTCAATCCTCAATCCTCAATCCTCCATCCTCAATCATCAACCCTCAATCTTCAATACTCAATCCTCAATCCTCAATCCTCAATCCTCAATCCTCAATCATCAATCCTCAATCTTCAATCCTCAATGCTCAACCTTTAATCCTCAATCCTCAATCCTCATTCTTCAATCCTCAATCCTCAATCCTCAATCCTCAATCCTCAATCCTCAATCCTCAATCCTCAATCCTCAATCCTCAATCTTCAATCCTCAATACTCAATCCTCAATCCTCAATCCTCAATCCTCAATCCTCAATCCTCAATCCTCAATCCTCAATACTCAATCTTCAGCCCTCAGTCCTCAACAATCAGCTGTCAATCCTCAATCCTCACTAGAGTATCCTTAGTTCAGTGTTTTCCATACGCAATACTCAATCTGCAATCTTCAGATCGCTATCCACAAACATCAATTCTCATCACTCAACCATCAGCTCTCAGTCCCCAATCCTCAATCTTCAATCGTCAATCCTCAATCCTCAATCCTCAATCCTCAATCCTCAATCCTCTGTCCTCAAACCACAATCCTGAATCCTCAATACTGAATCCTCAATCTCCAGCCCTCAGTCCTCAACAATCAGTTGTCAATCCTCAATCGTCAATAGAATATCCTCAGTTCTGAGTTTTCCATACGCAATACTCAATCTGCAATCTTCAAATCTCTATCCACAAACATCAATTCTCATCACTCAGCCCTCAACACTCAGTCCCCCATCCTCAATCTTCAATCCTCAAACCTCAATCCTCAATCCTCAATCCACAATCTTCATTCCTGAATACTCAATCTTCAATCCTCAATCCTCAATCGTTAGTCCTCATTCCTCAAACCTCAACCCTCAGCCCTCAGTCCTCACCCTCAGTTCTCAATTCTCAATCCTCAGGCCTCAATCCTCAATCCTCAATCCTAATTCTTCAATCCTCAATACCCAATCCTCAATCTTCAATCCTCAATCCTCAATCATCTATTCTCAATCCTCCATCCTCAATCCTCATACCTCAAACATCAATATTCAACCCTGAGTCCTTGTCCCCAATCCACAACCCTCAATCCTCAATCCTCATTCCTCAATCCTCAATCCTCAATCCTCAATCCTCAATCCTCAGTCCTCATTCTTCAATCCTCAATACCCAATCCTCAATCTTCAATCCTCAATCCTCAATCCTCAATTCTCAATCCTCTATCCTCAATCCTCAGACCTCAAACATCAATGCTCAACCCTCAGTCCTCGTCCTGAATCCAAAACCCTCAATCCTCAATCATGAACCTTCAATCATCAATGCTCAACCTTTAATCCTCAATCCTCAATCCTCAATCTTCAATCCTCAATCCTCAATCCTGAATCCTCAATCCTGAATCCTCAATCCTCAATCCTCAATCCTCAATCCTCAATCCTCAATCCTCAATCCTCAATCCTCAATCTTCAATCCTCAATACTCAATACTCAATCTTCAATCCTCAATCCTCAATCCTCAATCCTCAATCCTCAATCCTCAATGTTCAATCCTCAATACCCAATCTTCAATCTTCAATCCTCGATCCTCAATCCTCAATCCCCAATCCTCAATCCTCAATCCACAGTCCTCAAACCACAGTCCTGAATCCTCAATCCTGAATCCTCAATCTTCAGCCCTCAGTCCTCAACAACCAGTTGTCAATCCTCAATCCTCACTAGAGTATCCTCAGTTCAGAGTTTTCCATACGCAATACTCAATCTGCAATCTTCATATCTCTTTCCACAAACATCAATTCTCATCACTCAACCATCAACTCTCAGTCCCCAATCCTCAATCTTCAATCGTCAATCCTCAATCCTCAATCCTCAATCCTCAATCCTCAATCCCCAATCCTCAATCTTCAATACTCAATCCTCAATCCACAATCCACAATCCTCAATCCTCAATCCTCAATCCTCAATCCTCAATGATCAATCCGCAATCCCCAATACTCAATCCTCAATCCTCAATACTCAATCCTCAATCATCAATCCTCAATCCTCAATCCTCATTCTTCAATCCTCAATACCCAATCCTCAATCTTCAGTCCTCAATCCTCAATCCTCAATTCTCAATCCTCATTCCTCAATCCTCAGACCTCAGACATCAATACTCAACCCTCAGTCCTCGTCCTCAATCCACAACTCTCAATCCTCAATCATCAATCTTCAATCATCAATATTCAATCTTCAGTCCTCAATCCTCAATCCTCAATCCTCAATGTTCAATCCGCAATCCCCAATACTCAATCCTCAATCCTCAATGCTCAATCCTCAATGTTCAATCCTCAATACCCAATCCTCAATCTTAAATCCTCAATCCTCAATCCTCAATCCTCAATCCTCAATCCTCAATCCTCAATCCACAATCTTCAATCCTCAATACTCAATCTTCAATCCTCAATCCTCAATCGTTAGTCCTCATTCCTCAAACCTCAACCCTCAGCCCTCAGTCCTCACCCTCAGTTCTCAATTCTCAATCCTCAGGCCTCAATCCTCAATCCTCAATCCTGATTCTTGAATCCTCAACACCCAATCCTCAATCTTCAATCCTCAATCCTCAATCATCTATTCTCAATCCTCAATCCTCAATCCTCAGACCTCAAACATCAATATTCAACCCTGAGTCCTGGTCCCCAATCCACAACCCTCAATCCTCAATCCTCATTCCTCAATCCTCAATCCTCAATCGTGAATCCTCAATCTTCAATCCTCAATACTTTGTCATCAATCCTCAATCCTCAATCTTCAATCATCAATACTCAATCTTCAATCCTCAATCCTCAATCCTCAATCCTCAATCCTCAATCCTCAATCCTCAATCTTCAATCCTCAATACTCAATCTTCAATCCTCAATCCTCAATCCTCAATCCTCAATCCTCATTCTTCAATCCTCAACACCAAATCCTCAATCTTCATTCCTCAATCCTCAATCCTCTATTCTCAATCCTCAATCCTCAATCCTCAGACCTCAAACGTCAATACTCAACGCTCAGTCCTCGTCCTCAATACACAACCCTCAATACTCAATCCTCAATCTTCGATCATCAATATTCAATCTTCAATCCTCAATCCTCAATCCTCAGTCCTCAAACCTCAATTCTAAATCCTCAATCCTGAATCCTCAATCTTCAGCCCTCAGTCCTCAACAATCAGTTGTCAATCCTCAATCGTCAATCCTCAATCCTCAATCCTCAATCCCCAATCCTCAATCCTCAATCTTCAATCCTCAATACTCAATCTTCAATCCTCAATCCTGAATCCTCAATCCTCAATCCTCATTCTTCAATCCTCAACAACAAATCCTCAATCTTCAATCCTCAATCCCCAATACTCAATCCTCAATCCTCAATCCTCCATCCTCAATCATCAATCCTCAATCTTCAATACTCAATCCTCAATCCTCAATCCTCAATCCTCAATCCTCAATCATCAATCCTCAACCTTCAATCCTCAATGCTCAACCTTTAATCCTCAATCCTCAATCCTCAATCTTCAATCCTCAATCCTCAATCCTCAATCCCCAATCCTCAATCCTCAATCCTCAATCCTCAATCCTCAATCCTCAATTTTCAATCCTCAATACTCAATCTTCAATCCTCAATCCTCAATCCTCAATCCTCAATCCTCAATCCTCAATCCTCAATCCTCAATCCTCAATCCTCAATCCTCAATCCTCAATCTTCAATCCTCAATACTCAATCTTCAATCCTCAATCCTCAATCCTCAATCCTCAATCCTCAATCCTCAATCCTCAATCCTCAATCTTCAATCCTCAATACTCAATCTTCATTCCTCAATCCTCAATCCTCAATCCTCAGTCCTCATTCTTCAATCCTCAATACCCAATCCTCAATCTTCAATCCTCAATCCTCAATCCTCAATTCTCAATCCTCTATCCTCAATCCTCAGACCTCAAACATCAATGCTCAACCCTTAGTCCTCGTCCTGAATCCAAAACCCTCAATCCTCAATCCTGAACCTTCAATCATCAATGCTCAACCTTTAATCCTCAATCCTCAATCCTCAATCTTCAATCCTCAGTCCTCAATCCTCAATCCTCAATCCTGAATCCTCAATCCTCAATCCTCAATCCTGAATCCTCAATCTTCAATCCTCAATACTCAATCTTCTATCCTCAATCCTCAATCCTCAATCCTCAATCCTCAATCCTCAATCCTCAATCCTCAATCCTCAATCCTCAATCCTCAATCCTCAATCCTCAATCCTCAATCTTCAATCCTCAATACTCAATCTTCAATCCTCAAACCTCAATCCTCAATCCTCAATCCTCAATCCTCAATCCTCAATCCTCAATCCTCAATCCTCAATCTTCAATCCTCAATACTCAATACTCAATCTTCAATCCTCAATCCTCAATCCTCAATCCTCAGTCCTAATTCTTCAATCCTCAATACCCAATCCTCAATCTTCAATCCTCAATCCTCAATCCTCAATCCTCAATCCTCAATCCTCAATCCTCAATCCTCAATCCTCAATCTTCAATCCTTAATACTCAATCTTCATTCCTCAATCCTCAATCCTCAATCCTCAGTCCTCATTCTTCAATCCTCAATACCCAATCCTCAATCTTCAATCCTCAATCCTCAATCCTCAATTCTCAATCCTCTATCCTCAATCCTCAGACCTCAAACATCAATGCTCAACCCTCAGTCCTCGTCCTGAATCCAAAACCCTCAATCCTCAATCCTGAACCTTCAATCATCAATGCTCAACCTTTAATCCTCAATCCTCAATCCTCAATCTTCAATCCTCAATCCTCAATCCTCAATCCTCAATCCTCAATCCTCAATGATCAATCCGCAATCCCCAATACTCAATCCTCAATACTCAATACTCAATCCTCAATCATCAATCCTCAATCTTCAATATTCAGTCCTCAATCCTCAATCCTCAATCCTCAATCCTCAATCATCAATCCTCAATCTTCAATCCTCAGTGCTCAACCTTTAATCCTCAATCCTCAATCCTCAATCTTCAATCCTCAGTCCTCAATCCTCAATCCACAATCCTCAATCCTCAATCCTCAATCCTCAATCCTCAACCTTCAATCCTCATAACTCAATCTTCAATCCTCAATCCTCAATCCTCAATCCTCAGTCATCATTCTTCAATCCTCAATACCCAATCCTCAATCTTCAATCATCAATCCTCAATCCTCAATTCTCAATCCTCAATCCTGAATCTTCAATCCTCAATACTCAATATTCATCTCTCAAACCTCAATCCTCAATCCTCAATCTTCAATCCTCAATCCTCAATCCTCAATCCTCAATGCTCATTCTTCAATCCTCAATACCCAATCCTCAATCTTCAATTCTCAATCCTCAATCCTTAATTCTCAATCCTCAATCCTCAATCCTCAGACCTCAGACATCAATACTCAACCCTCAGTCCTCGTCCTCAATCCATAACCCTCAATCCTCAATCATCAATCTTCAATCATCAATACTCAATCTTCAGTCCTCAATCCTCAATCCTCAATCCTCAATGTTCAATCCGCAAAACCCAATCCTCAATCTTCAATCCTCAATCCTCAATGCTCAATCCTCAATCCTCAATCCTCAATCCTCAATCCTCTATCCTCAATCCTCAGTCCTCAATCCTCAATCCTGGATCCTCAATCCTGAATCCTCAATCTTCAGACCTCAGTCCTCAACAATCAGTTGTCAATTCTCAATCCTCAATAGAATATCATCAATTCACAGTTTTCAATACTCAATACTCAATCTGCAATCTTTAAATCTCTATCCACAAACACCAATTCTCATCACTCAACCCTCAAAACTCAGTCCCCAGTCCTCAATTTTCAATCCTCAATCCTCAATCCTCAATCCTCAATCCTCAATCCTCAATCCTCAATCTTCAATCCTCAATATTCAATCATCAATCCTCAATCCTCAGTCCTCAATCCTCAAACCTCAATCCTCAACACTCAGCCCTCATTCTCAATCCTCGATCCTCAATACTCAATCCTCAATCTTCAATCCTCAATACTCAATCTTCAATCCTCAATCCTCAACCCTCAATCCACAATCCTCAATCCTCAATCTTCAGTCATCAATACTCAATCTTCAGTACTCAATCCTCAATCCTCAATCCTCAACCCTCAATCCTCAACCCCCAATCCTCATTCCTCAAACCTCAACCCTCAGCCCTCAGTCCTCATCCTCAGTTCTCAATTCTCAATCCTCAGGACTCAATCCTCAATCCTCAATCCTCATTCTTCAATCCTCAATACCCAATCCTCAATCTTCAATCCTCAATCCTCAATCCTCAATTCTCAATCCCCAATCCTCAATCCTCAGACCTCAAACGTCAATATTCAACCCTCAGTCCTGGTCCCCAATCCACATCCCTCAATCCCCAATCCTCAATCTTCAATCATCAATATTCAATCTTCAGTCCTCAATACTCAATCCTCAATCCTCAATCCTCAATGTTCAATCCTCAATACCCAATCCTCAATCTTAAATCCTCAATCCTCAATCCTCAATCCTCAATCCTCAATCCTCAATCCTCAGACCTCAAACGTCAATATTCAACCCTCAGTCCTGGTCCCCAATCCACATCCCTCAATCCCCAATCCTCAATCTTCAATCATCAATATTCAATCTTCAGTCCTCAATCCTCAATCCTCAATCCTCAATCCTCAATGTTCAATCCTCAATACCCAATCCTCAATCTTAAATCCTCAATCCTCAATCCTCAATCCTCAATCCTCAATCCTCAATCCTCAAGCCTCAATCCTCTGTCCTCGAACCACAATCCTGAATCCTCAATTCTGAATCCTCAATCCTGAATCTTCAATCCTCAATCCTCAATCCTCAATCCTTAATCCTCACTTCTCAATCCTCTATCCTCAATCCTCAGACCTCAAACATCAATCCTCAATCCTCAATCCTCAATCCTCAATCCTCAATCCTCAATCTTGAATCCTCCATACTCAATCTTCAATCCTCAATCCTCAATTCTCAATCCTCAATACTCAATCCTCAATCGTCAATCGTCAATCCTCAATCCCCAATCCTCAATCTTCAATACTCAATCCTCAATCCTCAATCCACAATCCTCAATCTTCAATCCTCAATACTCAATCTTCAATCCTCAATCCTCAATCCTCAATCCTCAATCCTCAATCCTCAATCCTCAGTCCTCAATTCTCAATCTTCAATCCTCAATACTCAATCTTCAATCCTCAATCCTCAATCCTCAATCCTCAATCCTCATTCTTCAATCCTCAATGACCAATCCTCAATCTTTAGTCCTAAATCCTCAATCCTCAATTCTCAATCCTCAATCCTCAATCCTCAGACCTCAGACATCAATACTCAACCCTCAGTCCTCGTCCTCAATCCACAACTCTCAATCCTCAATCATCAATCTTCAATCATCAATATTCAATCTTCAATCCTCAATCCTCAATCCTCAATTCTCAGTCCTCTATCCTCAATCCTCAGACCTCAAACATCAATACTCAACCCTCAGTCCTCGTCCTGAATCCACAACCCTCAATCCTCAAACCTCAACCTTCAATCATCATTATTCAGTCTTCAATCCTCAATCATCAATCCTCAATCCTCAATCCTCATTCTTCAATCCTCAATACCCAATCCTCAATCTTCAATCCTCAATCCTCAATCCTCAATCCTCAATCCTCAATCCTCAATCCTCAATCTTCAATACTCAATACGCAAACTCCAATCCTCAATCCTCAATCCTCAATCCTCAATCCTCATTCTTCAATCCTCAACACCAAATCCTCAATCTTCATTCCTCAATCCTCAATCCTCTATTCTCAATCCTCAATCCTCAATCCTCAGACCACAAACATCAATACTCAACCCTCAGTCCTCGTCCTCAATACACGACCCTCAATCCTCAATCCTCAATCTTCGATCATCAATATTCAATCTTCAATCCTCAATCCTCAATCCTCAGTCCTCAAACCTCAATTCTGAATCCTCAATCCTGAATCCTCAATCTTCAGGCCTCAGTCCTCAACAATCAGTTGTCAATCCTCAATCCTCAATCCTCAATCCTCAATCCTCAATCCCCAATCCTCAATCTTCAATACTCAATCCTCAATCCACAATCCACAATCCTCAATCCTCAATCCTCAATCCTCAATCCTCAATGATCAATCCGCAATCCCCAATACTCAATCCTCAATCCTCAATACTCAATCCTCAATCATCAATCCTCAATCCTCAATCCTCATTCTTCAATCTTCAATACCCAATCCTCAATCTTCAGTCCTCAATCCTCAATCCTCAATTCTCAATCCTCATTCCTCAATCCTCAGACCTCAGAAATCAATACTCAACCCTCAGTCCTCGTCCTCAATCCACAACTCTCAATCCTCAATCATCAATCTTCAATCATCAATATTCAATCTTCAGTCCTCAATCCTCAATCCTCAATCCTCAATCCTCAATGTTCAATCCGCAATCCCCAATACTCAATCCTCAATCCTCAATGCTCAATCCTCAATGTTCAATCCTCAATACCCAATCCTCAATCTTCAATCCTCAATACTCAATCTTCAATCCTCAATCCTCAATCCTCAATCCTCAATCCTCATTCTTCAATCCTCAACAACAAATCCTCAATCTTCAATCCTCAATCCCCAATACTCAATCCTCAATCCTCAATCCTCCATCCTCAATCATCAACCCTCAATCTTCAATACTCAATCCTCAATCCTCAATCCTCAATCCTCAATCCTCAATCATCAATCCTCAATCTTCAATCCTCAATGCTCAACCTTTAATCCTCAATCCTCAATCCTCATTCTTCAATCCTCAATCCTCAATCCTCAATCCTCAATCCTCAATCCTCAATCCTCAATCCTCAATCCTCAATCCTCAATCTTCAATCCTCAATACTCAATCTTCAATCCTCAATCCTCAATCCTCAATCCTCAATCCTCAATCCTCAATCCTCAATACTCAATCTTCAGCCCTCAGTCCTCAACAATCAGCTGTCAATCCTCAATCCTCACTAGAGTATCCTTAGTTCAGTGTTTTCCATACGCAATACTCAATCTGCAATCTTCAGATCGCTATCCACAAACATCAATTCTCATCACTCAACCATCAGCTCTCAGTCCCCAATCCTCAATCTTCAATCGTCAATCCTCAATCCTCAATCCTCAATCCTCAATCCTCAATCCTCTGTCCTCAAACCACAATCCTGAATCCTCAATACTGAATCCTCAATCTCCAGCCCTCAGTCCTCAACAATCAGTTGTCAATCCTCAATCGTCAATAGAATATCCTCAGTTCTGAGTTTTCCATACGCAATACTCAATCTGCAATCTTCAAATCTCTATCCACAAACATCAATTCTCATCACTCAGCCCTCAACACTCAGTCCCCCATCCTCAATCTTCAATCCTCAAACCTCAATCCTCAATCCTCAATCCACAATCTTCATTCCTCAATACTCAATCTTCAATCCTCAATCCTCAATCGTTAGTCCTCATTCCTCAAACCTCAACCCTCAGCCCTCAGTCCTCACCCTCAGTTCTCAATTCTCAATCCTCAGGCCTCAATCCTCAATCCTCAATCCTAATTCTTCAATCCTCAATACCCAATCCTCAATCTTCAATCCTCAATCCTCAATCATCTATTCTCAATCCTCCATCCTCAATCCTCATACCTCAAACATCAATATTCAACCCTGAGTCCTTGTCCCCAATCCACAACCCTCAATCCTCAATCCTCATTCCTCAATCCTCAATCCTCAATCCTGAATCCTCAATCTTCAATCCTCAATACTTACTGATCAATCCTCAATCCTCAATCTTCAATCATCAATACTCAATCTTCAATCCTCAATCCTCAATCCTCAATCCTCAATCCCCAATCCTCAATCCTCAATCTTCAATCCTCAATCTTAAATCCTCAATCCTCAATCCTCAATCCTCAATCCTCAATCCTCAATCCTCAATCCTCAATCCTCTATCCTCAATCCTCAGTCCTCAAACCTCAATCCTGGATCCTCAATCCTGAATCCTCAATCTTCAGGCCTCAGTCCTCAACAATCAGTTGTCAATTCTCAATCCTCAATAGAATATCATCAATTCACAGTTCTCAATACTCAATACTCAATCTGCAATCTTTAAATCTCTATCCACAAACACCAATTCTCATCACTCAACCATCAACACTCAGTCCCCAGTCCTCAATTTTCAATCCTCAATCCTCAATCCTCAATCCTCAGTCCTCAATCCTCAATCCTGAATCTTCAATCCTCAATACTCAATCATCAATCTTCAATCCTCAATCCTCAATCCTCAATTCTCAATCCTCAATCCTCAGTCCTCAGACCTCAAACCTCAATCCTCAACCCTCAGCCCTCATCGTCAGTCCTCAATCCTCAATCCTCAATCCTCAATCTTCAATCCTCAATACTCAATCTTCAATCCTCAGTCCTCAACTCTCAATCCTCAATACTCAATCCTCAATCGTCAATCCTCAATCCCCAATCCTCAATCTTCAAACCTCAATCCTCAATCCTCAATCCTCAATCCTCAATCTTCAATTCTCAATACTCAAACTTCAATCCTCAATCCTCAATCCTGAATCCCCAATCGTCAATCCTCAATCCTCATTCTTCAATCCTCAATACTCAATCTTCAATCCTCAGTCCTCAATCTTCAATCCTCAATCCTCATTCTTCAATCATCAATACCCAATCCTCAATCTTCAATCCTCAATCCTCGATCCTCAATTCTCAATCCTCAATCCTCAATCCTCAGACCTCAAACATCAATACGCAACCCTCGGTCCTCGTCCTCAATCCACAACCCTCAATCCTCAGTCCTCAATCTTCAATCATCAATGTACAATCTTCAGTCCTCAATCCTCAATCCTCAATCCTCAATCTTCAATCCTCAATGCTCAATCCTCAATCCTCAATCCTCAAACATCAATCCAAAATCTTCATTCCTTAATCTTCAATCCTCAATCCTCAATCCTGATTCTTCAATCCTCAATACCCAATCCTCAATCTTCAATCCTCAATGCTCAATCCTCAATTCTCAATCCTCAATCCTCTGTCCTCAGTCCTCAAACCTCAATCCTCAACCCTCAGCCCTCATCGTCAATCCTCAATCTTCAATCCTCTATACTCAATCTTCAATCCTCAATACTCAATCTTCAATCCTCAATCCTCAATCCTCAATCCTCAATCCTCAGACCTCAGACATCAATACTCAACCCTCAGTCCTCGTCCTCAATCCATAACCCTCAATCCCCAATCCTCAATCCTCAATCCTCAATATTCAATCTTCAGTCCTCAATCATCAATCCTCAATCCTCAGTCCTAAATCCTCAAACCTCAATCCTCAACCCTCAGCCCTCACTCTCAATCCTCGATCCTCAATACTCAATCCTCAATCTTCAATCCTCAATACTCAATCTTCAATCCTCAATCCTCAACCCTCAATCCACAATCCTCAATCCTCAATCCTCAGTCATCAATACTCAATCTTCAGTACTCAATCCTCAATCCTCAAACCTCAATCGTCAATCCTCAACCCCCAATCCTCATTCCTCAAACCTCAACCCTCAGCGCTCAGTCCTCATCCTCAGTTCTCAATTCTCAATCCTCGATCCTCAATCCTCAATCCTCAATCCTCATTCTTCAATCCTCAATACCCAATCCTCAATCTTCAATCCTCAATCCTCAATCCTCAATTCTCAATCCTCAATCCTCAGGCCTCAGACCTCAAACCTCAATCCTCAACCCTCAGCCCTCATCGTCAATCCTCAATCCTCAATCCTCAATCCTCAATCTTCAATCCTCAATACTCAATCTTCAATCCTCAGTCCTCAACTCTCAATCCTCAATACTCAATCCTCAATCGTCAATCCTCAATCCCCAATCCTCAATCTTCAAACCTCAATCCTCAATCCTCAATCCTCAATCCTCAATCTTCAATTCTCAATACTCAAACTTCAATCCTCAATCCTCAATCCTCAATCCCCAATCGTCAATCCTCAATCCTCAATCTTCAATCCTCAATACTCAATCTTCAATCCTCAGTCCTCAATCTTCAATCCTCAATCCTCATTCTTCAATCATCAATACCCAATCCTCAATCTTCAATCCTCAATCCTCGATCCTCAATTCTCAATCCTCAATCCTCAATCCTCAGACCTCAAACATCAATACGCAACCCTCGGTCCTCGTCCTCAATCCACAACCCTCAATCCTCAGTCCTCAATCTTCAATCATCAATGTACAATCTTCAGTCCTCAATCCTCAATCCCCAATCCTCAATCTTCAATCCTCAATGCTCAATCCTCAATCCTCAATCCTCAAACATCAATCCAAAATCTTCATTCCTCAATCTTCAATCCTCAATCCTCAATCCTGATTCTTCAATCCTCAATACCCAATCCTCAATCTTCTATCCTCAATGCTCAATCCTCAATTCTCAATCCTCAATCCTCTGTCCTCAGTCCTCAAACCTCAATCCTCAACCCTCAGCCCTCATCGTCAATCCTCAATCTTCAATCCTCAATACTCAATCTTCAATCCTCAATACTCAATCTTCAATCCTCAATCCTCAATCCTCAATCCTCAATCCTCAATCCTCAATCCTCAATCATCAATCCTCAATCCTCAATCGTCAATCTTCAATCCTCAATACTCAATCTTCAATCCTCAATTCTCAATCCTCAATCCTCAATCCTCAATCCTCATTCTTCAATCCTCAATACCCAATCCTCAATCTTCATTCCGCAAACCTCAATCCTCAATTCTCAATCCTCAATCCTCAATCTTCAATCCTCATTCTTCAATCCTCAATACCCAATCCTCAATCTTCAATCCTCAATCCTAAATCCTCAATTCTCAATCCTCAATCCTCAGTCCTCAGTCCTCAAAACTCAATCCTCAACCCTTCGCCCTCATCGTCAATCCTCAATCCTCAATCCTCAATCCTCAATCTTCAATCCTCAATACTCAATCTTCAATCCTCAATCCTCAATTCTCAATCCTCAATCCTCAATCCTCAATCCTCAATCCTCAGTCCTCAAACCTCTATCCTGAATCCTCAATCCTGAATCCTCAATCTTCAGACCTCAAACGTCAATACTCTACCCTCAGCCCTCGTCCTCAATCCACAACCCTCAATCCTCAATCCTCAATCTTCAATCATCAATATACAATCTTCAGTCCTCAGTCCTCAATCCTCAATCCTCAATCCTCAATCCTCAATGTTCAATACGCGATACCCAATCCTCGATGTTCAATCCTGAATCCTCAATCCTCAATCCTCAATCCACAGCCCTCAACCCTCAATCCTCAAACTTCAATCATCAATATACAAAATTCAGTCCTCAATACCCAATCCTCAATCCTCAATGTTCAATCCGCGATACCCAATCCTCAATGTGCAATCCTCAATCCTCAATCCTCAATCCTCAGTCCTCAATCCTCAATCCTCAACCCTCAAGCCTCAATACTCAATCCTCAATCCTCAGTCCTCAAACCTCAATCCTCAATCCTCAATCCTCAACCGTCAGTCTTCAATCCTCAATACTCAATCTTCAATCCTCAATCCTCAACCCTCAATCCTCAATCCTCATTCTTCAATCCTCAATACCCAATCCTCAATCTTCAATCCTCTATCCTCAATCCTCAATCCTCGATCCTCAATCCTCAATCCTCAATCCTCATTCTTTAATCCTCAATACCCAATCCTCAACCTTCATCCTCAATCCACAATCCTCAACTCTCAATCCTCAATCCTCAGTCCTCACACCTCAAACCTCAATCCTCAACCCTCAGCCCTCATCGTCAATCCTCAATCCTCAATCCTCAATCCTCAATCTTCAATCCTCAATACTCAATCTTCAATCCTCAATCCTCAACTCTCAATCCTCAATACTCAATCCTCAATCGTCAATCCTCAATCCCCAATCCTCAATCTTCAAACCTCAATCCTCAATCCTCAATCCTCAATCCTCAATCTTCAATTCCCAATACTCAAACTTCAGTCCTCAATCCTCAATCCTCAATCCCCAATCGTCAATCCTCAATCCTCAATCTTCAATCTTCATACCTAAATCATCAATCCTCAATCCTCAGTCCTCAATCTTAAATCGTCAATACTCAATCTTCAATCCTCAATCCTCAATCCTCAATCCCCAATCCTCAATCCTCCATCCTCAATCTTCAATCCTCAATACTCAATCTTCAATCCTCAATTCTCAATCTTCAACCCTCAATCCTCAATCCTCAATCCCCAATCCTCAATCCTCAATCCTCAATCTTCAATCCTCAATACTCAATCTTCAATCCTCAGTCCTCAACCCTCAATCCTCAATCCTCAATCCTCATTCTTCAATCCTCAATACCCAATCCTCAATCTTCAATCCCCAATCCTCAATCCTCAATTCTCAATCCTCAATCCTCAGTCCTCAGTTCTCAAACCTCAATCTTCAACCCTTAGCCCTCATCCTCAATCCTCAATCCTCAATCCTCAATCCTAAATCTTCAATCCTCAATACTCAATCTTCCATCCTCAATCCTCCGTCCTCAAACCTCAATTCTGAATCCTCTATCTTCGTCCCTCAGTCCTCAACAATCAGTTGTCAATCCTCAATCCTCAATAGAATATCCTCAGTTCAGAGTTTTCAATACGCAATACACAATCTGCAATCTTCAAATCTCTATCCACAAACATCAATTCTCATCACTCAACCCTCAACACTCAGTCCCCAATCCTCAACCTTCAATCCTCAATCCTCAATCCTCAATCCTCAATCCTCAATCTTCAATCCTCAATACTCAATCCTCAATCCTCAATCCTCAAACCTCAATCCAAAATCTTAATTCCTCAATCTTCAATCCTCAATCCTCAATCCTCAATCCTCAATCATCAATCCTCAATCCTCAATCCTCATTCTTCAATCCTCAATACACAATCCTCAGACCTCAAACATCAATACGCAACCCTCAGCCCTCGTCCTCAATCCACAACCCTCAATCCTCAATCCTCAATCTTGAATCATCAATGTACAATCTTCAGTCCTCAATCCTCAATCCTCAATCCTCAATCCTCAATCCTCAATGTTCAATCCGCGATACCCAATCCTCGATGTTCAATCCTCAACCCTCAATCCTCAATCCTCAGTCCTCAATGCTCAATCCTCAATCCTCAATCCTCAGTCCTCAAACCTCAATCCTCAACCTTCAATCCTCAATACTCAATCTTCAATCCTCAATCCTCAATCCTCAATCCTCAATCCTCAATCCTCAATCGTCAGTCTTCAATCCTCAATACTCAATCTTCAATCCTCAATCCTCAATCTTCAATCCTCAATCCTCAATCCTCAATCCTCTATCTTCAATCCTCAATACTCAATCTTCAATCCTCAGTCCTCAACCCTCAATCCTCAATCCTCAATCCTCATTCTTCAATCCTCAATACCCAATCCTCAATCTTCAATCCCCAATCCTCAATCCTCAATTCTCAATCCTCAATCCTCAGTCCTCAGTTCTCAAACCTCAATCTTCAACCCTTAGCCCTCATCCTCAATCCTCAATCCTAAATCTTCAATCCTCAATCCTCAATCCTCAATCCTCAATCCTCAATCCTCAATCGTCAGTCTTCAATCCTCAATACTCAATCTTCAATCCTCAATCCTCAATCTTCAATCCTCAATCCTCAATCCTCAATCCTCAATCTTCAATCCTCAATACTCAATCTTCAATCCTCAGTCCTCAACCCTCAATCCTCAATCCTCAATCCTCATTCTTCAATCCTCAATACCCAATCCTCAATCTTCAATCCCCAATCCTCAATCCTCAATTCTCAATCCTCAATCCTCAGTCCTCAGTTCTCAAACCTCAATCTTCAACCCTTAGCCCTCATCCTCAATCCTCAATCCTCAATCCTCAATCCTAAATCTTCAATCCTCAATACTCAATCTTCCATCCTCAATCCTCCGTCCTCAAACCTCAATTCTGAATCCTCTATCTTCGTCCCTCAGTCCTCAACAATCAGTTGTCAATCCTCAATCCTCAATAGAATATCCTCAGTTCAGAGTTTTCAATACGCAATACACAATCTGCAATCTTCAAATCTCTATCCACAAACATCAATTCTCATCACTCAACACTCAACACTCAGTCCCCAATCCTCAACCTTCAATCCTCAATCCGCAATCCTCAATCCTCAATCCTCAATCGTCAGTCTTCAATCCTCAATACTCACTCTTCAATCCTCAATCCTCAATCTTCAATCCTCAATCCTCAATCCTCAATCCTCAATCCTCAATCCTCAATCCTCAATCCTCAATCCTCAATCCTCAATCCTCAATCCTCAATCCTCAATCCTCAATCCTTAGTCCTCAAACCTCAATCCTCAATCCTCAATCCTCATTCGTCAGTCTTCAATCCTCAATACTCAATCTTCAATCCTCAATCCTCAATCCTCATTCTTCAAGCATCAATATCCAATGCTCAATCTTCAATCCTCTATCCTCAATCCTCAATCCTCTATTCTCAATCCTCAATCCTCAATCCTCAATCCTCAATCTTCAATCCTCAATACTCAATCTTCAATCCTCAATCCTCAATCCTCAATCCTCAATACTCAATCCTCAATTGTCAGTCCTCAGACCTCAAACATCAATACTCTTCCCTCAGTCCTCGTCCTCAATCCACAACCCTCAATCCTCAATCCTCTATCTTCAATCATCAATATACAAAATTCAGTCCTCGATACTCAATCCTCAGTCCTCAATGTTCAATCCGCGATACCCAATCCTCAATGTTCAATCCTCAACCCTCAATCCTCAATCCTCAATCCACAATCCTCAATCCTCAATCCTCAATCCTCAATCCTCAATCCTGAATCCTCTGTCCTAAAACCTCAATCCTCAATCTTCAATTCTCAATACTCAATCTTCAATCCTCAATCCTCAATCCTCAGTCCTCAATCCTCAATCCTCAGTCATCTGTCTTCAATCCTCAATACTCAATCTTCAATCCTCAATCCTCAATCCTCAATCCTCAATCGTCAATCTTCAATCCTCAATACCCAATCCTCAATCTTCATTCCTCAAACCTCAATCCTCAATTTTCAATCCTCAATCCTCAATCTTCAATCCTCATTCTTCAATCCTCAATTCCCAATCCCCAATCCTCAATCCTCAATCCTCAATTGTCAGTCTTCAATCCTCAATACTCAATCTTCAATCCTCAACCCTCAATATTCAATCCGCAATACCCAATCCTCAATCATCAATCCTCAATCCTCAATCCTCAATCCTCAATCTTCAATCCTCAATCCTCAATCTTCAATCCTCAATCCTCAATCCTGAATCCTCCATCCTCAATCCTCAGTCCTCAAACCACAATTCTGAATACTCAATCCTGAATCCTCAATCTTCAGCACTCAGTCCTCAACAATTAGTTGTCAATCCTCAATCCTCAATAGAATATCCTCAGTTCAGAGTTTTCAATAACCAATACTCAATCTGCAATCTTCAAACATCTATCCACAGACATCAATTCTCATCACTCAACCCTCAACACTCAGTCCCCAATCCTCATTCTTCAATCGTCAACCTTCAATTCTCAATCCTCAATCCTCAATCTTCAATCCTCAATACTCAATCTTCAATCCTCAATCCTCAGTGCTCAATCCTCAATCTTCATTCCTCAGTCCTCAATCCTCAATCCTCAATCCTGAATCCTCTGTCCTCAAACCTCAATCCTCAATCTTCAATCCTCAATACTCAATCTTCAAACCTCAATCCTCAATCCTCAATCCTCAATCCTCAATTCTCAATCCTCAATCCTCAGTCCTCAATCCTCAATCCTCAGTCCTCAAACCTCAGCCCTCATCGTCAATCCTCAATCCTCAATCCTAAATCCTCAATCCTCAATCTTCAATCCTCAATACTCAATCTTCAATCCTCAATCCTCAATTCTCGATCCCCAACCCTCAGTCCTCAGTTCTCAAACCTCAATCTTCAACCCTTAGCCCTCATCCTCAATCCTCAATCCTCAATCCTCAATCCTAAATCTTCAATCCTCAATACTCAATCTTCCATCCTCAATCCTCCGTCCTCAAACCTCAATTCTGAATCCTCTATCTCCGTCCCTTAGTCCTCAACAATCAGTTGTCAATCCTCAATCCTCAATAGAATATCCTCAGTTCAGAGTTTTCAATACGCAATACACAATCTGCAATCTTCAAATCTCTATCCACAAACATCAATTCTCATCACTCAACCCTCAACACTCAGTCCCCAATCCTCAACCTTCAATCCTCAATCCTCAATCCTCAATCCTCAATCCTCAATCTTCAATCGTCAATACTCAATCCTCAATCCTCAATCCTCAAACCTCAATCCAAAATCTTCATTCCTCAATCTTCAATCCTCAATCCTCAATCCTGATTCATCAATCCTCAATTGTCAATCCTCAATCCTCAGTCCTCTGTCCTCAAACCTCAATCCTCAACCCTCAGCCTTCATCGTCAATCCTCAATCCTCAATCCTCAATCCTCAATCCTCAACCTTCAATCCTCAATACTCAATCTCAAATCCTCAATCCTCAACTGTCAACCCTCAATACTCAATCCTCAATCGTCAAACCTCAATCCCCAATCCTCAATCTTCAAACCTCAATCCGCAAACCTCAATCCTCAATCCTCAATCTTCAATCCTCAATACTCAATCTTCAATCCTCAATCCTCAATCCTCAATCCCCAATCCTCAATCCTCAATCCTCAACCTTCAATCCTCAATATTCAATCTTCAACCCTCAATCCTCAATCCTCAACCCTCAATCCTCATTTTTCAATCATCAATACCCAATCCTCAATCTTCAATCCTCAATCCTCAATCCTCAATTCTCAATCGTCAGTCTTCAATCCTCAATACTCAATCTTCAATCCTCAATCCTCAATCTTCAATCCTCAATCCTCAATCCTCAATCATCAATCCTGAATCCTCAATCGTCAACCTTCAATCCTCAATACTCAATCTTCAATCCTCAATTCTCAATCCTCAATCCTCAATCCTCAATCCTCATTCTTCAATCCTCAATACCCAATCCTCAGACCTCAAACATCAATACGCAACCCTCAGTCCTCGTCCTCAATCCACAACCCTCAATCCTCAATCCTCAATCTTCAATCATCAATGTACAATCTTCAGTCCTCAATCCTCAATCCTCAACCCTCAATCCTCAATCCTCAATGTACAATCCGCGATACCCAATCCTCGATGTTCAATCCTCAACCCTCAATCCTCAATCCTCAATCCTCAATGCTCAATCCTCAATCCTCAATCCTCAGTCCTCAAGCCTCAATCCTCAACCTTCAATCCTCAATACTCAATCTTCAATCCTCAATCCTCAATCCTCAATCCTCAATCCTCAATACTCAATCGTCAGTCTTCAATCCTCAATACTCAATCTTCAATACTCAATCCTCAATCTTCAATCCTCAATCCTCAATCCTCAATCCTCAATCCTCAATCCTCAATCCTCAATCCTCAATCCTCAATCCTCAATCCTCAATCCTTAGTCCTCAAACCTCAATCCTCAATCCTCAATCCTCATTCGTCAGTCTTCAATCCTCAATACTCAATCTTCAATCCTCAATCCTCAATCCTCATTCTTCCAGCCTCAATATCCAATGCTCAATCTTCAATCCTCTATCCTCAATTGTCAATCCTCGATTCTCAATCCTCAACCCTCAATCCTCAATCCTCAATCTTCAATCCTCAATCCTCAATCCTCAATCCTCATTCTTCAATCCTCAATACCCAATCCTCAATCTTCAGTCCTCAATCCTCAATCCTCAATTCTCAATCCTCATTCCTCAATCCTGAGACCTCAGACATCAATACTCAACCCTCAGTCCTCGTCCTCAATCCTCAACTCTCAATCCTCAATCATCAATCTTCAATCATCAATATTCAATCTTCAGTCCTCAATCCTCAATCCTCAATCCTCAATGTTCAATCCGCAATCCCCAATACTCAATCCTCAATCCTCAATGCTCAATCCTCAATGTTCAATCCTCAATACCCAATCCTCAATCTTAAATCCTCAATCCTCAATCCTCAATCCTCAATCCTGAATCCTCAATCCTCAATCCACAATCTTCAATCCTCAATACTCAATCCTCAATCCTCAATCCTCAATCGTTAGTCCTCATTCCTCAAACCTCAACCCTCAGCCCTCAGTCCTCACCCTCAGTTCTCAATTCTCAATCCTCAGGCCTCAATCCTCAATCCTCAATCCTGATTCTTCAATCCTCAACACCCAATCCTCAATCTTCAATCCTCAATCCTCAATCATCTATTCTCAATCCTCAATCCTCAATCCTCAGACCTCAAACATCAATATTCAACCCTGAGTCCTGGTCCCCAATCCACAACCCTCAATCCTCAATCCTCATTCCTCAATCCTCAATCCTCAATCCTGAATCCTCAATCTTCAATCCTCAATACTTAGTCATCAATCCTCAATCCTCAATCTTCAATCATCAATACTCAATCTTCAATCCTCAATCCTCGATCCTCAATCCTCAATCCTCAATCCTCAATCCTCAATCTTCAATCCTCAATACTCAATCTTCAATCCTCAATCCTCAATCCTCAATCCTCAATCCTCATTCTTCAATCCTCAACACCAAATCCTCAATCTTCATTCCTCAATCCTCAATCCTCTATTCTCAATCCTCAATCCTCAATCCTCAGACCTCAAACATCAATACTCAACGCTCAGTCCTCGTCCTCAATACACAACCCTCAATCCACAATCCTCATTCCTCAATCCTCAATCCTCAATCCTGAATCCTCAATCTTCAATCCTCAATACTTAGTCATCAATCCTCAATCCTCAATCTTCAATCATCAATACTCAATCTTCAATCCTCAATCCTCAATCCTCAATCCTCAATCCTCAATCCTCAATCCTCAATCTTCAATCCTCAATACTCAATCTTCAATCCTCAATCCTCAATCCTCAATCCTCAATCCTCATTCTTCAATCCTCAACACCAAATCCTCAATCTTCATTACTCAATCCTCAATCCTCTATTCTCAATCCTGAATCCTCAATCCTCAGACCACAAACATCAATACTCAACCCTCAGTCCTCGTCCTCAATACACAACCCTCAATACTCAATCCTCAATCTTCGATCATCAATATTCAATCTTCAATCCTCAATCCTTAATCCTCAGTCCTCAAACCTCAATTCTAAATCCTCAATCCTCAATCCTCCATCCTCAATCATCAATCCTCAATCTTCAATACTCTATCCTCAATCCTCAAACCTCAATCCTCAATCCTCAATCCTCAATCATCAATCCTCAATCTTCAATCCTCAATGCTCAACCTGTAATCCTCAATCCTCAATCCTCAATCTTCAATCCTCAATCCTTAATCCTCAATCCTCAATCCTCAATCCTCAATCCTCAATCCTCAATCTTCAATCCTCAATACTCAATCCTCAATCCTCAATCCTCAATCCGCAATCCTCAATACTCAATCCTCAATCGTCAATCCTCAATCCCCAATCCTCAATCTTCAAACCTCAATCCGCAATCCTCAATCCTCAATCCTCAATCTTCAATCCTCAATACTCAATCTTCAATCCTACATCCTCAATCCTCAATCCCCAATCCTCAATCCTCAATCCTCAACCTTCAATCCTCAATACTCAATCTTCAATCCTCAATCCTCAATCCTCAATCCTCAATCCTCATTTTTCAATCATCAATACCCAATCCTCAATCTTCAATCCTCAATCCTCAATCCTCATTCCTCAAACCTCAACCCTCAGCCCTCAGTCCTCATCCTCAGTTCTCAATTCTCAATCCTCAGGACTCAATCCTCAATCCTCAATCCTCATTCTTCAATCCTCAATACCCAATCCTCAATCTTCAATCCTCAATCCTCAATCCTCAATTCTCAATCCTCAATCCTCAATCCTCAGACCTCAAACGTTAATATTCAACCCTCAGTCCTGGTCCCCAATCCACATCCCTCAATCCCCAATCCTCAATCTTCAATCATCAATATTCAATCTTCAGTCCTCAATCCTCAATCCTCAATCCTCAATCCTCAATTCTCAGTCCTCTATCCTCAATCCTCAGACCTCAAACATCAATACTCAACCCTCAGTCCTCGTCCTGAATCCACAACCCTCAATCCTCAATCCTCAACCTTCAATCATCATTATTCAGTCTTCAATCCTCAATCTTCAATCCTCAATCCTCAATCGTTAGTCCTCATTCCTCAAACCTCAACCCTCAGCCCTCAGTCCTCACCCTCAGTTCTCAATTCTCAATCCTCAGGCCTCAATCCTCAATCCTCAATCCTGATTCTTCAATCCTCAACAACCAATCCTCAATCTTCAATCCTCAATCCTCAATCATCTATTCTCTATCCTCAATCCTCAATCCTCAGACCTCAAACATCAATATTCAACCCTGAGTCCTGGTCCCCAATCCACAACCCTCAATCCTCAATCCTCATTCCTCAATCCTCAATCCTCAATCCTGAATCCTCAATCTTCAGTCCTCAATACTTAGTCATCAATCCTCAATCCTCAATCTTCAATCATCAATACTCAATCTTCAATCCTCAATCCTCAATCCTCAATCCTCAATCCTCAATCCTCAATCCTCAATCTTCAATCCTCAATACTCAATCTTCAATCCTCAATCCTCAATCCTCAATCCTCAATCCTCATTCTTCAATCCTCAACACCAAATCCTCAATCTTCATTCCTCAATCCTCAATCCTCTATTCTCAATCCTCAATCCTCAATCCTCAGACCTCAAACATCAATACTCAACGCTCAGTCCTCGTCCTCAACACACAACCCTCAATCCACAATCCTCATTCCTCAATCCTCAATCCTCAATCCTGAATCCTCAATCTTCAATCCTCAATACTTAGTCATCAATCCTCAATCCTCAATACTCAATCTTCAATCCTCAATCCTGAATCCTCAATCCTCAATCCTCATTCTTCAATCCTCAACAATAAATCCTCAATCTTCAATCCTCAATCCCCAATACTCAATCCTCAATCCTCAATCCTCCATCCCCAATCATCAATCCTCAATCTTCAATACTCAATCCTCAATCCTCAAACCTCATTCCTCAATCCTCAATCCTCAATCATCAATCCTCAATCTTCAATCCTCAATGCTCAACCTGTAATCCTCAATCCTCAATCCTCAATCTTCAATCCTCAATCCTTAATCCTCAATCCTCAATCCTCAATCCTCAATCCTCAATCCTCAATCTTCAATCCTCAATACTCAATCCTCAATCCTCAATCCTCAATCCTCAATCCTCAATCCTCAATCCTCAATCCTCAATCCTCAATCCTCAATCCTCAATCCTCAATCCTCAATCCTCAATCCTCAATCCTCAATCTTCAATCCTCAATACTCAACCTTCAATCCTCAATACTCAATCCTCAATCCTCAATCCTCAATCCTCAATCCTCAATCCTCAATCTTCAATCCTCAATACTCAATCTTCAATCCTCAATCCTCAATCCTCAATCCTCAGTCCTCATTCTTCAATCCTCAATACCCAATCCTCAATCTTCAATCCTCAATCCTCAATCCTCAATTCTCAATCCTCTATCCTCAATCCTCAGACCTCAAACATCAATGCTCAACCCTCAGTCCTCGTCCTGAATCCAAAACCCTCAATCCTCAATCCTGAACCTTCAATCATCAATATTCAATCTTCAATCCTCAATCCTCAATCCTCAATCCTCAATCCTCAATCCTCAATCCTCAATGTTCAATCCTCAATACCCAATCTTCAATCTTCAATCCTCGATCCTCAATCCTCAATCCTCAGTCCTCATTCTTCAATCCTCAATACCCAATCCTCAATCTTCAATCCTCAATCCTCAATCCTCAATTCTCAATCCTCTATCCTCAATCCTCAGACCTCAAACATCAATACTCAACCCTCAGTCCTCGTCCTGAATCCACAACCCTCAATCCTCAATCCTCAACCTTCAATCATCAATATTCATTCTTCAATCATCAATCCTCAATCCTCAATCCTCAATCCTCAATCCTCAATGTTCAATCCTCAATACCCAATCTTCAATCTTCAATCCTCGATCCTCAATCCTCAATCCCCAATCCTCAATCCTCAATCCACAGTCCTCAAACCACAGTCCTGAATCCTCAATCCTGAATCCTCAATCTTCAGCCCTCAGTCCTCAACAATCAGTTGTCAATCCTCAATCCTCACTAGAGTATCCTCAGTTCAGAGTTTTCCATACGCAATACTCAATCTGCAATCATCATATCTCTATCCACAAACATCAATTCTCATCACTCAACCATCAACTCTCAGTCCCCAATCCTCAATCTTCAATCGTCAATCCTCAATTCTCAATCCTCAATCCTCAATCCTCAATCCCCAATCCTCAATCTTCAATACTCAATCCTCAATCCTCAATCCACAATCCTCAATCCTCAATCCTCAATCCTCAATCCTCAATGTTCAATCCGCAATCCCCAATACTCAATCCTCAATCCTCAATACTTAATCCTCAATCATCAATCCTCAATCTTCAATATTCAGTCCTCAATCCTCAATCCTCAATCCTCAATCCTCAATCATCAATCCTCAATCTTCAATCCTCAATGCTCAACCTTTAATCCTCAATCCTCAATCCTCAATCTTCAATCCTCAGTCCTCAATCCTCAATCCTCAATCCTCAATCCTCAATCCTCAATCGTCAATCCTCAATCTTCAATCCTCAATACTCAATCTTCAATCCTCAATCCTCAATCATCAATCCTCAGTCCTCATTCTTCAATCCTCAATACCCAATCCTCAATCTTCAATCGTCAATCCTCAATCCTCAATCCTCAATCCTCAATCCTGAATCTTCAATCCTCAATACTCAATATTCAACTCTCAAACCTCAGTCCTCAATCCTCAATCTTCAATCTTCAATCCTCAATCCTCAATCCTCAATGCTCATCCTTCAATCCTCAATACCCAATCCTCAATCTTCAATCCTCAATCCTCAATCCCCAATTCTCAATCGTCAATCCTCAATCCTCACACCTCAGACATCAATACTCAACCCTCAGTCCTCGTCCTCAATCCATAACCCTCAATCCTCCATCATCAATCTTCAATCATCAATACTCAATCTTCAGTCCTCACTCCTCAATCCTCAATCCTCAATGTTCAATCCGCAAAACCCAATCCTCAATCTTCAATCCTCAATCCTCAATGCTCAATCCTCAATCCTCAATCCTCAATCCTCTATCCTCAATCCTCAGTCCTCAAACCTCAATCCTGGATCCTCAATCCTGAAACCTCAATCTTCAGACCTCAGTCCTCAACAATCAGTTGTCAATTCTCAATCCTCAATAGAATATCATCAATTCATAGTTTTCAATACTCAATACTCAATCTGCAATCTTTAAATCTCTATCCACAAACACCAATTCTCATCACTCAACCCTCAACACTCAGTCCCCAGTCCTCAATTTTCAATCCTCAATCCTCAATCCTCAATCCTCAATCCTCAATCCTCAATCGTCAATCTTCAATCCTCAATACTCAATCATCAATCCTCAATCCTCAGTCCTCAATCCTCAAACTTCAATCCTCAACCCTCAGCCCTCATTCTCAATCCTCGATCCTCAATACTCAATCCTCAATCTTCAATCCTCAATCTTCAATCCTCAATACTCAATCTTCAATCCTCAATCCTCAATCCTCAATCCTCAATCCCCATTCTTCAATCCACAACACCAAATCCTCAATCTTCATTCCTCAATCCTCAATCCTCTATTCTCAATCCTCAATCCTCAATCCTCAGACCTCAAACATCAATACTCAACCCTCAGTCCTCGTCCTCAATCCACAACCCTCAATCCTCAATCCTCAATCTTCGATCATCAATATTCAATCTTCAATCCTCAATCCTCAATCCTCAGTCCTCAAACCTCAATTCTGAATCCTCAATCTTGAATCCTCAATCTTCAGCCCTCAGTCCTCAACAATCACTTGTCAATCCTCAATCCTCAATCCTCAATCCTCAATCCTCAATCCTCAAACCTCAATCCTCAATGATCAATCCGCAATCCCCAATACTCAATCCTCAATCCTCAATACTCAATCCTCAATCATCAATCCTCAATCCTCAATCCTCATTCTTCAATCCTCAATACCCAATCCTCAATCTTCAGTCCTCAATCCTCAATCCTCAATTCTCAATCCTCAACCCTCAATCCTCAGGCCTCAGACATCAATACTCAACCCTCAGTCCTCGTCCTCAATCCACAACTCTCAATCCTCAATCATCAATCTTCAATCATCAATATTCAATCTTCAGTCCTCAATCCTCAATCCTCAATCCTCAATGTTCAATCCGCAATCCCCAATACTCAATCCTCAATCCTCAATCCTCAATCCTCAATGTTCAATCCTCAATACCCAAACCTCAATCTTAAAGCCTCAATCCTCAATCCTCAATCCTCAATCCTCAATCCTCAATCCTCAAGCCTCAATCCTCTGTCCTCGAACCACAATCCTGAATCCTCAATCCTGAATCCTCAATCCTGAATCCTCAATCCTCAATCCTCAACCCTCAATATTCAATCCGCAATACCCAATCCTCAATCATCAATCCTCAATCCTCAATCCTCAATCCTCAATCCTCAATCCTCAATCCTCTGTCCTCAAACCACAATCCTGAATCCTCAACACTGAATCCTCAATCTTCAGCCCTCAGTCCTCAACAATCAGTTGTCAATCCTCAATCCTCAATAGAATATCCTCAGTTCAGAGTTTTCCATACGCAATACTCAATCTGCAATCTTCAAATCTCTATCCACAAACATCACTTCTCATCACTCAGCCCTCAACACTCAGTCCCCAATCCTCAATCCTCAATCCTCATTCTTCAATCCTCAATACCCAATCCTCAATCTTCAGTCCTCAATCCTCAATCCTCAATTCTCAATCCTCAATCCTCAATCCTCAATCCTCAATGTTCAATCCGCAATCCCCAATACTCAATCCTCAATCCTCAATCCTCAATCCTCAATGTTCAATCCTCAATACCCAAACCTCAATCTTAAATCCTCAATCCTCAATCCTCAATCCTCAATCCTCAATCCTCAATCCTCAAGCCTCAATCCTCTGTCCTCGAACCACAATCCTGAATCCTCAATCCTGAATCCTCATTCCTGAATCCTCAATCCTCAATCCTCAACCCTCAATATTCAATCCGCAATACCCAATCCTCAATCTTCAATCCTCAATCCTCAATCCTCAATCCTCAATCCTCAATCCTCAATCCTCAATCCTCTGTCCTCAAACCACAATCCTGAATCCTCAATACTGAATCCTCAATCTTCAGCCCTCAGTCCTCAACAATCAGTTGTCAATCCTCAATCGTCAATAGAATATCCTCAGTTCAGAGTTTTCCATACGCAATACTCAATCTGCAATCTTCAAATCTCTATCCACAAACATCAATTCTCATCACTCAGCCCTCAACACTCAGTCCCCAATCCTCAATCTTCAATCCTCAAACCTCAATCCTCAATCCTCAATCCACAATCTTCAATCATCAATACTCAATCTTCAATCCTCAATCCTCAATCGTTAGTCCTCATTCCTCAAACCTCAACACTCAGCCCTCAGTCCTCACCCTCAGTTCTCAATTCTCAATCCTCAGGCCTCAATCCTCAATCCTCAATCCTAATTCTTCAATCCTCAATACCCAATCCTCAATCTTCTATCCTCAATCCTCAATCATCTATTCTCAATCCTCAATCCTCAATCCTCAGACCTCAAACATCAATATTCAACCCTGAGTCCTGGTCCCCAATCCACAACCCTCAATCCTCAATCCTCATTCCTCAATCCTCAATCCTCGATCCTGAATCCTCAATCTTCAATCCTCAATACTTAGTGATCAATCCTCAATCCTCAATCTTCAATCATCAATACTCAATCTTCAATCCTCAATCCTCAATCCTCAATCCTCAATCCCCAATCCTCAATCCTCAATCTTCAATCCTCAATACTCAATCTTCAATCCTCAATCCTCAATCCTCAATCCTCAATCCTCATTCTTCAATCCTCAACAACAAATCCTCAATCTTCAGTCCTCAATCCCCAATACTCAATCCTCAATCCTCAATCCTCCATCCTCAATCATCAACCCTCAATCTTCAATACTCAATCCTCAATCCTCAATCCTCAATCCTCAATCCTCAATCATCAATCCTCAATCTTCAATCCTCAATGCTCAACCTTTAATCCTCAATCCTCAATCCTCATTCTTCAATCCTCAATCCTCAATCCTCAATCCTCAATCCTCAATCCTCAATCCTCAATCCTCAATCCTCAATCCTCAATCTTCAATCCTCAATACTCAATCTTCAATCCTCAATCCTCAATCCTCAATCCTCAATCCTCAATCTTCAATCCTCAATACTCAATCTTCAGCCCTCAGTCCTCCACAATCAGTTGTCAATCCTCAATCCTCACTAGAGTATCCTTAGTTCAGAGTTTTCCATACGCAATACTCAATCTGCAATCTTCATATCGCTATCCACAAACATCAATTCTCATCACTCAACCATCAGCTCTCAGTCCCCAATCCTCAATCTTCAATCGTCAATCCTCAATCCTCAATCCTCAATCCTCAATCCCCAATACTCAATCTTCAATACTCAATCCTCAATCCTCAATCCACAATCCTCAATCCTCAATCCTCAATCCTCAATCCTCAATCCTCAATCCTCAAGCCTCAATCCTCTGTCCTCGAACCACAATCCTGAATCCTCAATCCTGAATCCTCAATCCTGAATCCTCAATCCTCAATCCTCAACCCTCAATATTCAATCCGCAATACCCAATCCTCAATCTTCAATCCTCAATCCTCAATCCTCAATCCTCAATCCTCAATCCTCAATCCTCTGTCCTCAAACCACAATCCTGAATCCTCAATACTGAATCCTCAATCTTCAGCCCTCAGTCCTCAACAATCAGTTGTCAATCCTCAATCGTCAATAGAATATCCTCAGTTCAGAGTTTTCCATACGCCATACTCAATCTGCAATCTTCAAATCTCTATCCACAAACATCAATTCTCATCACTCAGCCCTCAACACTCAGTCCCCAATCCTCAATCTTCAATCCTCAAACCTCAATCCTCAATCCTCAATCCACAATCTTCATTCCTCAATACTCAATCTTCAATCCTCAATCCTCAATCGTTAGTCCTCATTCCTCAAACCTCAACCCTCAGCCCTCAGTCCTCACCCTCAGTTCTCAATTCTCAATCCTCAGGCCTCAATCCACAATCCTCAATCCTAATTCTTCAATCCTCAATACCCAATCCTCAATCTTCAATCCTCAATCCTCAATCATCTATTCTCAATCCTCCATCCTCAATCCTCATACCTCAAACATCAATATTCAACCCTGAGTCCTTGTCCCCAATCCACAACCATCAATCCTCAATCCTCATTCCTCAATCCTCAATCCTCAATCCTGAATCCTCAATCTTCAATCCTCAATACTTAGTGATCAATCCTCAATCCTCAATCTTCAATCATCAATACTTAATCTTCAATCCTCAATCCTCAATCCTCAATCCTCAATCCCCAATCCTCAATCCTCAATCTTCAATCCTCAATACTCAATCTTCAGTCCTCAATCCTCAATCCTCAATCCTCAATCCTCATTCTTCAATCCTCAACAACAAATCCTCAATCTTCAATCCTCAATCCCCAATACTCAATCCTCAATCCTCAATCCTCCATCCTCAATCATCAATCCTCAATCTTCAATACTCAATCCTCAATCCTCAATCCTCAATCCTCAATCCTCAATCATCAATCCTCAATCTTCAATCCTCAATGCTCAACCTTTAATCCTCAATCCTCAATCCTCATTCTTCAATCCTCAATCCTCAATCCTCAATCCTCAATCCTCAATCCTCAATCCTCAATCCTCAATCCTCAATCCTCAATCCTCAATCTTCAATCCTCAATACTCAATCTTCAATCCTCAATCCTCAATCCTCAATCCTCAATCCTCAATCCTCAATCCTCAATCCTCAATCCTCAATCCTCAATCCTCAATCCTCAATCCTCAATTATCAATCCTCAATCTTCAATCCTCAATACTCAATCTTCAATCCTCAATCCTCAATCCTCAATCCTCAGTCCTCATTCTTCAATCCTCAATACCCAATCCTCAATCTTCAATCGTCAATCCTCAATCCTCAATCCTCAGTCCTCAATCCTGAATCTTCAATCCTCAATACTCAATCTTCAACTCTCAAACCTCAATCCTCAATCCTCAATCTTCAATCCTCAATCCTCAATCCTCAATGCTCAATGCTCATTATTCAATCCTCAATACCCAATCCTCAATCTTCGATCCTCAATCCTCAATCCTCAATTCTCAATCCTCAATCCTCAATCCTCAGACCTCAGACATCAATACTCAACCCTCAGTCCTCGTCCTCAATCCATAACCCTCAATCCCCAATCCTCAATCTTCAATCATCAATATTCAATCTTCAGTCTTCAATCTTCAATCCTCAATCCTCAATCCTCAATCCTCAATCCTCAATCCTCAATCCTCAATGTTCAATCCTCAATACCCAATCCTCAATCTTAAATCCTCAATCCTCAATCCTCAATCCTCAATCCTCAATCCTCTATCCTCAATCCTCAGTCCTCAAACCTCAATCCTGGATCCTCAATCCTGAATCCTCAACCTTCAGGCCTCAGTCCTCAACAATCAGTTGTCAATTCTCAATCCTCAATAGAATATCATCAATTCACAGTTCTCAATACTCAATACTCAATCTGCAATCTTTAAATCTCTATCCACAAACACCAATTCTCATCACTCAACCATCAACACTCAGTCCCCAGTCCTCAATTTTCAATCCTCAATCCTCAATCCTCAATCCTCAGTCCTCAATCCTCAATCCTCAATCTTCAATCCTCAATACTCAATCATCAATCTTCAATCCTCAATCCTCAATCCTCAATTCTCAATCCTCAATCCTCAGTCCTCAGACCTCAAACCTCAATCCTCAACCCTCAGCCCTCATCGTCAGTCCTCAATCCTCAATCCTCAATCCTCAATCTTCAATCCTCAATACTCAATCTTCAATCCTCAGTCCTCAACTCTCAATCCTCAATACTCAATCCTCAATCGTCAATCCTCAATCCCCAATCCTCAATCTTCAAACCTCAATCCTCAATCCTCAATCCTCAATCCTCAATCTTCAATTCTCAATACTCAAACTTCAATCCTCAATCCTCAATCCTCAATCCCCAATCGTCAATCCTCAATCCTCAATCTTCAATCCTCAATACTCAATCTTCAATGCTCAGTCCTCAATCTTCAATCCTCAATCCTCATTCTTCAATCATCAATACCCAATCCTCAATCTTCAATCCTCAATCCTCGATCCTCAATTCTCAATCCTCAATCCTCAATCCTCAGACCTCAAACATCAATACGCAACCCTCGGTCCTCGTCCTCAATCCACAACCCTCAATCCTCAGTCCTCAATCTTCAATCATCAATGTACAATCTTCAGTCCTCAATCCTCAATCCTCAATCCTCAATCTTCAATCCTCAATGCTCAATCCTCAATCCTCAATCCTCAAACATCAATCCAAAATCTTCATTCCTCAATCTTCAATCCTCAATCCTCAATCCTGATTCTTCAATCCTCAATACCCAATCCTCAATCTTCAATCCTCAATGCTCAATCCTCAATTCTCAATCCTCAATCCTCTGTCCTCAGTCCTCAAACCTCAATCCTCAACCCTCAGCCCTCATCGTCAATCCTCAATCTTCAATCCTCAATACTCAATCTTCAATCCTCAATACTCAATCTTCAATCCTCAATCCTCAATCCTCAATCCTCAATCCTCAGACCTCAGACATCAATACTCAACCCTCAGTCCTCGTCCTCAATCCATAACCCTCAATCCCCAATCCTCAATCTTCAATCATCAATATTCAATCTTCAGTCCTCAATCTTCAATCCTCAATCCTCAATCCTCAATCCTCAATCCTCAATCCTCAATCCTCAATGTTCAATCCTCAATACCCAATCCTCAATCTTAAATCCTCAATCCTCAATCCTCAATCCTCAATCCTCAATCCTCAATCCTCAATCCTCAATCCTCAATCCTCTATCCTCAATCCTCAGTCCTCAAACCTCAATCCTGGATCCTCAATCCTGAATCCTCAATCTTCAGGCCTCAGTCCTCAACAATCAGTTGTCAATTCTGAATCCTCAATAGAATATCATCAATTCACAGTTCTCAATACTCAATGCTCAATCTGCAATCTTTAAATCTCTATCCACAAACACCAATTCTCATCACTCAACCATCAACACTCAGTCCCCAGTCCTCAATTTTCAATCCTCAATCCTCAATCCTCAATCCTCAGTCCTCAATCCTCAATCCTCAATCTTCAATCCTCAATACTCAATCATCAATCCTCAATCCTCAGTCCTAAATCCTCAAACCTCAATCCTCAACCCTCAGCCCTCACTCTCAATCCTCGATCCTCAATACTCAATCCTCAATCTTCAATCCTCAATACTCAATCTTCAATCCTCAATCCTCAACCCTCAATCCACAATCCTCAATCCTCAATCCTCTATCATCAATACTCAATCTTCAGTACTCAATCCTCAATCCTCAAACCTCAATCCTCAATCCTCAACCCCCAATCCTCATTCCTCAAACCTCAACCCTCAGCGCTCAGTCCTCATCCTCAGTTCTCAATTCTCAATCCTCGATCCTCAATCCTCAATCCTCAATCCTCATTCTTCAATCCTCAATACCCAATCCTCAATCTTCAATCCTCAATCCTCAATCCTCAATTCTCAATCCTCAATCCTCAGGCCTCAGACCTCAAACGTCAATCCTCAACCCTCAGCCCTCATCGTCAATCCTCAATCCTCAATCCTCAATCCTCAATCTTCAATCCTCAGTACTCAATCTTCAATCCTCAGTCCTCAACTCTCAATCCTCAATACTCAATCCTCAATCGTCAATCCTCAATCCCCAATCCTCAATCTTCAAACCTCAATCCTCAATCCTCAATCCTCAATCCTCAATCTTCAATTCTCAATACTCAAACTTCAATCCTCAATCCTCAATCCTCAATCCCCAATCGTCAATCCTCAATCCTCAGACCTCAAACATCAATACGCAACCCTCGGTCCTCGTCCTCAATCCACAACACTCAATCCTCAGTCCTCAATCTTCAATCATCAATGTACAATCTTCAGTCCTCAATCCTCAATCCTCAATCCTCAATCTTCAATCCTCAATGCTCAATCCTCAATCCTCAATCCTCAAACATCAATCCAAAATCTTCATTCCTCAATCTTTAATCCTCAATCCTCAATCCTGATTCTTCAATCCTCAATACCCAATCCTCAATCATCAATCCTCAATGCTCAATCCTCAATTCTCAATCCTCAATCCTCTGTCCTCAGTCCTCAAACCTCAATCCTCAACCCTCGGCCCTCATCGTCAATCCTCAATCTTCAATCCTCAATACTCAATCTTCAATCCTCAATACTCAATCTTCAATCCTCAATCCTCAATCCTCAATCCTCAATCCTCATTCTTCAATTATCAATACCCAATCCTCAATCTTCAATCCTCAATCATCAATCCTCAATTCTCAATCCTCAATCCTCAGTCCTCAGTCCTCAAAGCTCAATCCTCAACCCTCAGCCCTCATCGTCAATCCTCAATCCTCAATCCTAAATCCTCAATCTTCAATCCTCAATCCTCAATCTTCAATCCTCAATCCTCAATTCTCAATCCTCAATCCTCAATCTTCAATCCTCATTCTTCAATCCTCAATACTCAATCATCAATCTTCAATCCTCAATCCTCAATCCTCAATTCTCAATCCTCAATCCTCAGTCCTCAGACCTCAAACCTCAATCCTCAACCCTCAGCCCTCATCGTCAGTCCTCAATCCTCAATCCTCAATCCTCAATCTTCAATCCTCAATACTCAATCTTCAATCCTCAGTCCTCAACTCTCAATCCTCAATACTCAATCCTCAATCGTCAATCCTCAATCCCCAATCCTCAATCTTCAAACCTCAATCCTCAATCCTCAATCCTCAATCCTCAATCTTCAATTCTCAATACTCAAACTTCAATCCTCAATCCTCAATCCTCAATCCCCAATCGTCAATCCACAATCCTCAATCTTCAATCCTCAATACTCAATCTTCAATGCTCAGTCCTCAATCTTCAATCCTCAATCCTCATTCTTCAATCATCAATACCCAATCCTCAATCTTCAATCCTCAATCCTCGATCCTCAATTCTCAATCCTCAATCCTCAATCCTCAGACCTCAAACATCAATACGCAACCCTCGGTCCTCGTCCTCAATCCACAACCCTCAATCCTCAGTCCTCAATCTTCAATCATCAATGTACAATCTTCAGTCCTCAATCCTCAATCCTCAATCCTCAATCTTCAATCCTCAATGCTCAATCCTCAATCCTCAATCCTCAAACATCAATCCAAAATCTTCATTCCTCAATCTTCAATCCTCAATCCTCAATCCTGATTCTTCAATCCTCAATACCCAATCCTCAATCTTCAATCCTCAATGCTCAATCCTCAATTCTCAATCCTCAATCCTCTGTCCTCAGTCCTCAAACCTCAATCCTCAACCCTCAGCCCTCATCGTCAATCCTCAATCTTCAATCCTCAATACTCAATCTTCAATCCTCAATACTCAATCTTCAATCCTCAATCCTCAATCCTCAATCCTCAATCCTCAGACCTCAGACATCAATACTCAACCCTCAGTCCTCGTCCTCAATCCATAACCCTCAATCCCCAATCCTCAATCTTCAATCATCAATATTCAATCTTCAGTCCTCAATCTTCAATCCTCAATCCTCAATCCTCAATCCTCAATCCTCAATCCTCAATCCTCAATGTTCAATCCTCAATACCCAATCCTCAATCTTAAATCCTCAATCCTCAATCCTCAATCCTCAATCCTCAATCCTCAATCCTCAATCCTCAATCCTCTATCCTCAATCCTCAGTCCTCAAACCTCAATCCTGGATCCTCAATCCTGAATCCTCAATCTTCAGGCCTCAGTCCTCAACAATCAGTTGTCAATTCTGAATCCTCAATAGAATATCATCAAATCACAGTTCTCAATACTCAATGCTCAATCTGCAATCTTTAAATCTCTATCCACAAACACCAATTCTCATCACTCAACCATCAACACTCAGTCCCCAGTCCTCAATCTTCAATCCTCAATCCTCAATTCTCAATCCTCAATCCTCAATCCTCAATCCTCATTCTTCAATCCTCAATACCCAATCCTCAATCTTCATTCCGCAAACCTCAATCCTCAAATCTCAATCCTCAATCCTCAATCTTCAATCCTCATTCTTCAATCCTCAATACCCAATCCTCAATCTTCAATCCTCAATCCTAAATCCTCAATTCTCAATCCTCAATCCTCAGTCCTCAGTCCTCAAAACTCAATCCTCAACCCTCCGCCCTCATCGTCAATCCTCAATCCTCAATCCTCAATCCTCAATCTTCAATTCTCAATACTCAATCTTCAATCCTCAATCCTCAATTCTCAATCCTCAATCCTCAATCCTCAATCCTCAGTCCTCAAACCTCTATCCTGAATCCTCAATCCTGAATCCTCAATCTTCAGACCTCAAACGTCAATACTCTACCCTCAGCCCTCGTCCTCAATCCACAACCCTCAATCCTCAATCCTCAATCTTCAATCATCAATATACAATCTTCAGTCCTCAGTCCTCAATCGTCAATCCTCAATCCTCAATCCTCAATGTTCAATACGCGATACCCAATCCTCGATGTTCAATCCTGAATCCTCAATCCTCAATCCTCAATCCTCAATCCTCAATCCTCAATCCTCTGTCCTCAAACCACAATCCTGAATCCTCAACACTGAATCCTCAATCTTCAGCCCTCAGTCCTCAACAATCAGTTGTCAATCCTCAATCCTCAATAGAATATCCTCAGTTCAGAGTTTTCCATACGCAATACTCAATCTGCAATCTTCAAATCTCTATCCACAAACATCACTTCTCATCACTCAGCCCTCAACACTCAGTCCCCAATCCTCAATCCTCAATCCTCATTCTTCAATCCTCAATACCCAATCCTCAATCTTCAGTCCTCAATCCTCAATCCTCAATTCTCAATCCTCAATCCTCAATCCTCAATCCTCAATGTTCAATCCGCAATCCCCAATACTCAATCCTCAATCCTCAATCCTCAATCCTCAATGTTCAATCCTCAATACCCAAACCTCAATCTTAAATCCTCAATCCTCAATCCTCAATCCTCAATCCTCAATCCTCAATCCTCAAGCCTCAATCCTCTGTCCTCGAACCACAATCCTGAATCCTCAATCCTGAATCCTCATTCCTGAATCCTCAATCCTCAATCCTCAACCCTCAATATTCAATCCGCAATACCCAATCCTCAATCTTCAATCCTCAATCCTCAATCCTCAATCCTCAATCCTCAATCCTCAATCCTCAATCCTCTGTCCTCAAACCACAATCCTGAATCCTCAATACTGAATCCTCAATCTTCAGCCCTCAGTCCTCAACAATCAGTTGTCAATCCTCAATCGTCAATAGAATATCCTCAGTTCAGAGTTTTCCATACGCAATACTCAATCTGCAATCTTCAAATCTCTATCCACAAACATCAATTCTCATCACTCAGCCCTCAACACTCAGTCCCCAATCCTCAATCTTCAATCCTCAAACCTCAATCCTCAATCCTCAATCCTCAATCCACAATCTTCAATCCTCAATACTCAATCTTCAATCCTCAATCCTCAATCGTTAGTCCTCATTCCTCAAACCTCAACACTCAGCCCTCAGTCCTCACCCTCAGTTCTCAATTCTCAATCCTCAGGCCTCAATCCTCAATCCTCAATCCTAATTCTTCAATCCTCAATACCCAATCCTCAATCTTCTATCCTCAATCCTCAATCATCTATTCTCAATCCTCAATCCTCAATCCTCAGACCTCAAACATCAATATTCAACCCTGAGTCCTGGTCCCCAATCCACAACCCTCAATCCTCAATCCTCATTCCTCAATCCTCAATCCTCGATCCTGAATCCTCAATCTTCAATCCTCAATACTTAGTGATCAATCCTCAATCCTCAATCTTCAATCATCAATACTCAATCTTCAATCCTCAATCCTCAATCCTCAATCCTCAATCCCCAATCCTCAATCCTCAATCTTCAATCCTCAATACTCAATCTTCAATCCTCAATCCTCAATCCTCAATCCTCAATCCTCATTCTTCAATCCTCAACAACAAATCCTCAATCTTCAGTCCTCAATCCCCAATACTCAATCCTCAATCCTCAATCCTCCATCCTCAATCATCAACCCTCAATCTTCAATACTCAATCCTCAATCCTCAATCCTCAATCCTCAATCCTCAATCATCAATCCTCAATCTTCAATCCTCAATGCTCAACCTTTAATCCTCAATCCTCAATCCTCATTCTTCAATCCTCAATCCTCAATCCTCAATCCTCAATCCTCAATCCTCAATCCTCAATCCTCAATCCTCAATCCTCAATCTTCAATCCTCAATACTCAATCTTCAATCCTCAATCCTCAATCCTCAATCCTCAATCCTCAATCTTCAATCCTCAATACTCAATCTTCAGCCCTCAGTCCTCCACAATCAGTTGTCAATCCTCAATCCTCACTAGAGTATCCTTAGTTCAGAGTTTTCCATACGCAATACTCAATCTGCAATCTTCATATCGCTATCCACAAACATCAATTCTCATCACTCAACCATCAGCTCTCAGTCCCCAATCCTCAATCTTCAATCGTCAATCCTCAATCCTCAATCCTCAATCCTCAATCCCCAATACTCAATCTTCAATACTCAATCCTCAATCCTCAATCCACAATCCTCAATCCTCAATCCTCAATCCTCAATCCTCAATCCTCAATCCTCAAGCCTCAATCCTCTGTCCTCGAACCACAATCCTGAATCCTCAATCCTGAATCCTCAATCCTGAATCCTCAATCCTCAATCCTCAACCCTCAATATTCAATCCGCAATACCCAATCCTCAATCTTCAATCCTCAATCCTCAATCCTCAATCCTCAATCCTCAATCCTCAATCCTCTGTCCTCAAACCACAATCCTGAATCCTCAATACTGAATCCTCAATCTTCAGCCCTCAGTCCTCAACAATCAGTTGTCAATTCTCAATCCTCAATAGAATATCATCAATTCACAGTTCTCAATACTCAATACTCAATCTGCAATCTTTAAATCTCTATCCACAAACACCAATTCTCATCACTCAACCATCAACACTCAGTCCCCAGTCCTCAATTTTCAATCCTCAATCCTCAATCCTCAATCCTCAGTCCTCAATCCTCAATCCTCAATCTTCAATCCTCAATACTCAATCATCAATCTTCAATCCTCAATCCTCAATCCTCAATTCTCAATCCTCAATCCTCAGTCCTCAGACCTCAAACCTCAATCCTCAACCCTCAGCCCTCATCGTCAGTCCTCAATCCTCAATCCTCAATCCTCAATCTTCAATCCTCAATACTCAATCTTCAATCCTCAGTCCTCAACTCTCAATCCTCAATACTCAATCCTCAATCGTCAATCCTCAATCCCCAATCCTCAATCTTCAAACCTCAATCCTCAATCCTCAATCCTCAATCCTCAATCTTCAATTCTCAATACTCAAACTTCAATCCTCAATCCTCAATCCTCAATCCCCAATCGTCAATCCTCAATCCTCAATCTTCAATCCTCAATACTCAATCTTCAATGCTCAGTCCTCAATCTTCAATCCTCAATCCTCATTCTTCAATCATCAATACCCAATCCTCAATCTTCAATCCTCAATCCTCGATCCTCAATTCTCAATCCTCAATCCTCAATCCTCAGACCTCAAACATCAATACGCAACCCTCGGTCCTCGTCCTCAATCCACAACCCTCAATCCTCAGTCCTCAATCTTCAATCATCAATGTACAATCTTCAGTCCTCAATCCTCAATCCTCAATCCTCAATCTTCAATCCTCAATGCTCAATCCTCAATCCTCAATCCTCAAACATCAATCCAAAATCTTCATTCCTCAATCTTCAATCCTCAATCCTCAATCCTGATTCTTCAATCCTCAATACCCAATCCTCAATCTTCAATCCTCAATGCTCAATCCTCAATTCTCAATCCTCAATCCTCTGTCCTCAGTCCTCAAACCTCAATCCTCAACCCTCAGCCCTCATCGTCAATCCTCAATCTTCAATCCTCAATACTCAATCTTCAATCCTCAATACTCAATCTTCAATCCTCAATCCTCAATCCTCAATCCTCAATCCTCAATCCTCAGACCTCAGACATCAATACTCAACCCTCAGTCCTCGTCCTCAATCCATAACCCTCAATCCCCAATCCTCAATCTTCAATCATCAATATTCAATCTTCAGTCCTCAATCTTCAATCCTCAATCCTCAATCCTCAATCCTCAATCCTCAATCCTCAATCCTCAATGTTCAATCCTCAATACCCAATCCTCAATCTTAAATCCTCAATCCTCAATCCTCAATCCTCAATCCTCAATCCTCAATCCTCAATCCTCAATCCTCTATCCTCAATCCTCAGTCCTCAAACCTCAATCCTGGATCCTCAATCCTGAATCCTCAATCTTCAGGCCTCAGTCCTCAACAATCAGTTGTCAATTCTGAATCCTCAATAGAATATCATCAATTCACAGTTCTCAATACTCAATGCTCAATCTGCAATCTTTAAATCTCTATCCACAAACACCAATTCTCATCACTCAACCATCAACACTCAGTCCCCAGTCCTCAATTTTCAATCCTCAATCCTCAATCCTCAATCCTCAGTCCTCAATCCTCAATCCTCAATCTTCAATCCTCAATACTCAATCATCAATCCTCAATCCTCAGTCCTAAATCCTCAAACCTCAATCCTCAACCCTCAGCCCTCACTCTCAATCCTCGATCCTCAATACTCAATCCTCAATCTTCAATCCTCAATACTCAATCTTCAATCCTCAATCCTCAACCCTCAATCCACAATCCTCAATCCTCAATCCTCTATCATCAATACTCAATCTTCAGTACTCAATCCTCAATCCTCAAACCTCAATCCTCAATCCTCAACCCCCAATCCTCATTCCTCAAACCTCAACCCTCAGCGCTCAGTCCTCATCCTCAGTTCTCAATTCTCAATCCTCGATCCTCAATCCTCAATCCTCAATCCTCATTCTTCAATCCTCAATACCCAATCCTCAATCTTCAATCCTCAATCCTCAATCCTCAATTCTCAATCCTCAATCCTCAGGCCTCAGACCTCAAACGTCAATCCTCAACCCTCAGCCCTCATCGTCAATCCTCAATCCTCAATCCTCAATCCTCAATCTTCAATCCTCAGTACTCAATCTTCAATCCTCAGTCCTCAACTCTCAATCCTCAATACTCAATCCTCAATCGTCAATCCTCAATCCCCAATCCTCAATCTTCAAACCTCAATCCTCAATCCTCAATCCTCAATCCTCAATCTTCAATTCTCAATACTCAAACTTCAATCCTCAATCCTCAATCCTCAATCCCCAATCGTCAATCCTCAATCCTCAGACCTCAAACATCAATACGCAACCCTCGGTCCTCGTCCTCAATCCACAACCCTCAATCCTCAGTCCTCAATCTTCAATCATCAATGTACAATCTTCAGTCCTCAATCCTCAATCCTCAATCCTCAATCTTCAATCCTCAATGCTCAATCCTCAATCCTCAATCCTCAAACATCAATCCAAAATCTTCATTCCTCAATCTTTAATCCTCAATCCTCAATCCTGATTCTTCAATCCTCAATACCCAATCCTCAATCATCAATCCTCAATGCTCAATCCTCAATTCTCAATCCTCAATCCTCTGTCCTCAGTCCTCAAACCTCAATCCTCAACCCTCAGCCCTCATCGTCAATCCTCAATCTTCAATCCTCAATACTCAATCTTCAATCCTCAATACTCAATCTTCAATCCTCAATCCTCAATCCTCAATCCTCAATCCTCATTCTTCAATTATCAATACCCAATCCTCAATCTTCAATCCTCAATCATCAATCCTCAATTCTCAATCCTCAATCCTCAGTCCTCAGTCCTCAAAGCTCAACCCTCAACCCTCAGCCCTCATCGCCAATCCTCAATCCTCAATCCTAAATCCTCAATCTTCAATCCTCAATCCTCAATCTTCAATCCTCAATCCTCAATTCTCAATCCTCAATCCTCAATCCTCAATCCTCATTCTTCAATCCTCAATACCCAATCCTCAATCTTCATTCCGCAAACCTCAATCCTCAAACCTCAATCCTCAATCCTCAATCTTCAATCCTCATTCTTCAATCCTCAATACCCAATCCTCAATCTTCAATCCTCAATCCTAAATCCTCAATTCTCAATCCTCAATCCTCAGTCCTCAGTCCTCAAAACTCAATCCTCAACCCTCCGCCCTCATCGTCAATCCTCAATCCTCAATCCTCAATCCTCAATCTTCAATCCTCAATACTCAATCTTCAATCCTCAATCCTCAATTCTCAATCCTCAATCCTCAATCCTCAATCCTCAATCCTCAGTCCTCAAACCTCTATCCTGAATCCTCAATCCTGAATCCTCAATCTTCAGACCTCAAACGTCAATACTCTACCCTCAGCCCTCGTCCTCAATCCACAACCCTCAATCCTCAATCCTCAATCTTCAATCATCAATATACAATCTTCAGTCCTCAGTCCTCAATCGTCAATCCTCAATCCTCAATCCTCAATGTTCAATACGCGATACCCAATCCTCGATGTTCAATCCTGAATCCTCAATCCTCAATCCTCAATCCACAACCCTCAACCCTCAATCCTCAATCTTCAATCATCAATATACAAAATTCAGTCCACAATACCCAATCCTAAATCCTCAATGTTCAATCCGCGATACCCAATCCTCAATGTGCAATCCTCAATCCTCAATCCTCAATCCTCAGTCCTCAATCCTCAATCCTCAACCCTCAAGCCTCAATACTCAATCCTCAATCCTCATTCTTCAATTATCAATACCCAATCCTCAATCTTCAATCCTCAATCATCAATCCTCAATTCTCAATCCTCAATCCTCAGTCCTCAGTCCTCAAAGCTCAATCCTCAACCCTCAGCCCTCATCGTCAATCCTCAATCCTCAATCCTAAATCCTCAATCTTCAATCCTCAATCCTCAATCTTCAATCCTCAATCCTCAATTCTCAATCCTCAATCCTCAATCCTCAATCCTCATTCTTCAATCCTCAATACCCAATCCTCAATCTTCATTCCGCAAACCTCAATCCTCAAATCTCAATCCTCAATCCTCAATCTTCAATCCTCATTCTTCAATCCTCAATACCCAATCCTCAATCTTCAATCCTCAATCCTAAATCCTCAATTCTCAATCCTCAATCCTCAGTCCTCAGTCGTCAAAACTCAATCCTCAACCCTCCGCCCTCATCGTCAATCCTCAATCCTCAATCCTCAATCCTCAATCTTCAATCCTCAATACTCAATCTTCAATCCTCAATCCTCAATCCACAATCCTCAATCCTCAATCCTCAATCCTCAATCCTCAGTCCTCAAACCTCTATCCTGAATCCTCAATCCTGAATCCTCAATCTTCAGACCTCAAACGTCAATACTCTACCCTCAGCCCTCGTCCTCAATCCACAACCCTCAATCCTCAATCCTCAATCTTCAATCATCAATATACAATCTTCAGTCCTCAGTCCTCAATCGTCAATCCTCAATCCTCAATCCTCAATGTTCAATACGCGATACCCAATCCTCGATGTTCAATCCTGAATCCTCAATCCTCAATCCTCAATCCACAACCCTCAACCCTCAATCCTCAATCTTCAATCATCAATATACAAAATTCAGTCCACAATACCCAATCCTCAATCCTCAATGTTCAATCCGCGATACCCAATCCTCAATGTGGAATCCTCAATCCTCAATCCTCAATCCTCAGTCCTCAATCCTCAATCCTCAACCCTCAAGCCTCAATACTCAATCCTCAATCCTCAGTCCTCAAACCTCAATCCTCAATCCTCAATCCTCAACCGTCAGTCTTCAATCCTCAATACTCAATCTTCAATCCTCAATCCTCAACCCTCAATCCTCAATCCTCATTCTTCAATCCTCAATATCCAATCCTCAATCTTCAATCCTCAATCCTCAATCCTCAATTCTCAATCCTCAATCCTCAGGCCTCAGACCTCAAACCTCAATCCTCAACCCTCAGCCCTCATCGTCAATCCTCAATCCTCAATCCTCAATCCTCAATCTTCAATCCTCAATACTCAATCTTCAATCCTCAGTCCTCAACTCTCAATCCTCAATACTCAATCCTCAATCGTCAATCCTCAATCCCCAATCCTCAATCTTCAAACCTCAATCCTCAATCCTCAATCCTCAATCCTCAATCTTCAATTCTCAATACTCAAACTTCAATCCTCAATCCTCAATCCTCAATCCCCAATCGTCAATCCTCAATCCTCAATCTTCAATCCTCAATACTCAATCTTCAATCCTCAGTCCTCAATCTTCAATCCTCAATCCTCATTCTTCAATCATCAATACCCAATCCTCAATCTTCAATCCTCAATCCTCGATCCTCAATTCTCAATCCTCAATCCTCAATCCTCAGACCTCAAACATCAATACGCAACCCTCGGTCCTCGTCCTCAATCCACAACCCTCAATCCTCAGTCCTCAATCTTCAATCATCAATGTACAATCTTCAGTCCTCAATCCTCAATCCTCAATCCTCAATCTTCAATCCTCAATGCTCAATCCTCAATCCTCAATCCTCAAACATCAATCCAAAATCTTCATTCCTCAATCTTTAATCCTCAATCCTCAATCCTGATTCTTCAATCCTCAATACCCAATCCTCAATCTTCAATCCTCAATGCTCAATCCTCAATTCTCAATCCTCAATCCTCTGTCCTCAGTCCTCAAACCTCAATCCTCAACCCTCAGCCCTCATCGTCAATCCTCAATCTTCAATCCTCAATACTCAATCTTCAATCCTCAATACTCAATCTTCAATCCTCAATCCTCAATCCTCAATCCTCAATCCTCATTCTTCAATTATCAATACCCAATCCTCAATCTTCAATCCTCAATCATCAATCCTCAATTCTCAATTCTCAATCCTCAGTCCTCTGTCCTCAAAGCTCAATCCTCAACCCTCAGCCCTCATCGTCAATCCTCAATCCTCAATCCTAAATCCTCAATCTTCAATGCTCAATCCTCAATCTTCAATCCTCAATCCTCAATCCTCAATCATCAATCCTCAATCCTCAATCGTCAATCTTCAATCCTCAATACTCAATCTTCAATCCTCAATTCTCAATCCTCAATCCTCAATCCTCAATCCTCATTCTTCAATCCTCAATACCCAATCTTCAATCTTCATTCCGCAAACCTCAATCCTCAATTCTCAATCCTCAATCCTCAATCTTCAATCCTCATTCTTCAATCCTCTATCCTCAATCCTCAATCCTCGATCCTCAATCCTAAATCCTCAATTCTCAATCCTCAATCCTCAGTCCTCAGTCCTCAAAACTCAATCCTCAACCCTCCGCCCTCATCGTCAATCCTCAATCCTCAATCCTCAATCCTCAATCTTCAATCCTCAATACTCAATCTTCAATCCTCAATCCTCAATTCTCAATCCTCAATCCTCAATCCTCAATCCTCAATCCTCAGTCCTCAAACCTCTATCCTGAATCCTCAATCCTGAATCCTCAATCTTCAGACCTCAAACGTCAATACTCTACCCTCAGCCCTCGTCCTCAATCCACAACCCTCAATCCTCAATCCTCAATCTTCAATCATCAATATACAATCTTCAGTCCTCAGTCCTCAATCCTCAATCCTCAATCCTCAATCCTCAATGTTCAATACGCGATACCCAATCCTCGATGTTCAATCCTGAATCCTCAATCCTCAATCCTCAATCCACAACCCTCAACCCTCAATCCTCAATCTTCAATCATCAATATACAAAATTCAGTCCTCAATACCCAATCCTCAATCCTCAATGTTCAATCCGCGATACCCAGTCCTCAATGTGCAATCCTCAATCCTCAATCCTCAATCCTCAGTCCTCAATCCTCAATCCTCAACCCTCAAGCCTCAATACTCAATCCTCAATCCTCAGTCCTCAAACCTCAATCCTCAATCCTCAATCCTCAACCGTCAGTCTTCAATCCTCAATACTCAATCTTCAATCCTCAATCCTCAACCCTCAATCCTCAATCCTCATTCTTCAATCCTCAATACCCAATCCTCAATCTTCAATCCTCTATCCTCAAACCTCAATCCTCAATGATCAATCCGCAATCCCCAATACTCAATCCTCAATCCTCAATACTCAATCCTCAATCATCAATCCTCAATACTCAATCCTCATTCTTCAATCCTCAATACCCAATCCTCAATCTTCAGTCCTCAATCCTCAATCCTCAATTCTCAATCCTCAACCCTCAATCCTCAGGCCTCAGACATCAATACTCAACCCTCAGTCCTCGTCCTCAATCCACAACTCTCAATCCTCAATCATCAATCTTCAATCATCAATATTCAATCTTCAGTCCTCAATCCTCAATCCTCAATCCTCAATGTTCAATCCGCAATCCCCAATACTCACTCCTCAATCCTCAATCCTCAATCCTCAATGTTCAATCCTCAATACCCAAACCTCAATCTTAAAGCCTCAATCCTCAATCCTCAATCCTCAATCCTCAATCCTCAATCCTCAAGCCGCAATCCTCTGTCCTCGAACCACAATCCTGAATCCTCAATCCTGAATCCTCAATCCTGAATCCTCAATCCTCAATCCTCAACCCTCAATATTCAATCCGCAATACCCAATCCTCAATCATCAATCCTCAATCCTCAATCCTCAATCCTCAATCCTCAATCCTCTGTCCTCAAACCACAATCCTGAATCCTCAACACTGAATCCTCAATCTTCAGCCCTCAGTCCTCAACAATCAGTTGTCAATCCTCAATCCTCGCTAGAATATCCTCAGTTCAGAGTTTTCCATACGCAATACTCAATCTGCAATCTTCAAATCTCTATCCACAAACATCACTTCTCATCACTCAGCCCTCAACACTCAGTCCCCAATCCTCAATCCTCAATCCTCATTCTTCAATCCTCAATACCCAATCCTCAATCTTCAGTCCTCAATCCTCAATCCTCAATTCTCAATCCTCAATCCTCAATCCTCAATCCTCAATGTTCAATCCGCAATCCCCAATACTCAATCCTCAATCCTCAATCCTCAATCCTCAATGTTCAATCCTCAATACCCAAACCTCAATCTTAAATCCTCAATCCTCAATCCTCAATCCTCAATCCTCAATCCTCAATCCTCAAGCCTCAATCTTCTGTCCTCGAACCACAATCCTGAATCCTCAATCCTGAATCCTCATTCCTGAATCCTCAATCCTCAATCCTCAACCCTCAATATTCAATCCGCAATACCCAATCCTCAATCTTCAATCCTCAATCCTCAATCCTCAATCCTCAATCCTCAATCCTCAATCCTCAATCCTCTGTCCTCAAACCACAATCCTGAATCCTCAATACTGAATCCTCAATCTTCAGCCCTCAGTCCTCAACAATCAGTTGTCAATCCTCAATCGTCAATAGAATATCCTCAGTTCAGAGTTTTCCATACGCAATACTCAATCTGCAATCTTCAAATCTCTATCCACAAACATCAATTCTCATCACTCAGCCCTCAACACTCAGTCCCCAATCCTCAATCTTCAATCCTCAAACCTCAATCCTCAATCCTCAATCCACAATCTTCAATCCTCAATACTCAATCTTCAATCCTCAATCCTCAATCGTTAGTCCTCATTCCTCAAACCTCAACACTCAGCCCTCAGTCCTCACCCTCAGTTCTCAATTCTCAATCCTCAGGCCTCAATCCTCAATCCTCAATCCTAATTCTTCAATCCTCAATACCCAATCCTCAATCTTCTATCCTCAATCCTCAATCATCTATTCTCAATCCTCAATCCTCAATCCTCAGACCTCAAACATCAATATTCAACCCTGAGTCCTGGTCCCCAATCCACAACCCTCAATCCTCAATCCTCATTCCTCAATCCTCAATCCTCGATCCTGAATCCTCAATCTTCAATCCTCAATACTTAGTGATCAATCCTCAATCCTCAATCTTCAATCATCAATACTCAATCTTCAATCCTCAATCCTCAATCCTCAATCCTCAATCCCCAATCCTCAATCCTCAATCTTCAATCCTCAATACTCAATCTTCAATCCTCAATCCTCAATCCTCAATCCTCAATCCTCATTCTTCAATCCTCAACAACAAATCCTCAATCTTCAGTCCTCAATCCCCAATACTCAATCCTCAATCCTCAATCCTCCATCCTCAATCATCAACCCTCAATCTTGAATACTCAATCCTCAATCCTCAATCCTCAATCCTCAATCCTCAATCATCAATCCTCAATCTTCAATCCTCAATGCTCAACCTTTAATCCTCAATCCTCAATCCTCATTCTTCAATCCTCAATCCTCAATCCTCAATCCTCAATCCTCAATCCTCAATCCTCAATCCTCAATCCTCAATCCTCAATCTTCAATCCTCAATACTCAATCTTCAATCCTCAATCCTCAATCCTCAATCCTCAATCCTCAATCTTCAATCCTCAATACTCAATCTTCAGCCCTCAGTCCTCAACAATCAGTTGTCAATCCTCAATCCTCACTAGAGTATCCTTAGTTCAGAGTTTTCCATACGCAATACTCAATCTGCAATCTTCATATCGCTATCCACAAACATCAATTCTCATCACTCAACCATCAGCTCTCAGTCCCCAATCCTCAATCTTCAATCGTCAATCCTCAATCCTCAATCCTCAATCCTCAATCCCCAATACTCAATCTTCAATACTCAATCCTCAATCCTCAATCCACAATCCTCAATCCTCAATCCTCAATCCTCAATCCTCAATCCTCAATCCTCAAGCCTCAATCCTCTGTCCTCGAACCACAATCCTGAATCCTCAATCCTGAATCCTCAATCCTGAATCCTCAATCCTCAATCCTCAACCCTCAATATTCAATCCGCAATACCCAATCCTCAATCTTCAATCCTCAATCCTCAATCCTCAATCCTCAATCCTCAATCCTCAATCCTCTGTCCTCAAACCACAATCCTGAATCCTCAATACTGAATCCTCAATCTTCAGCCCTCAGTCCTCAACAATCAGTTGTCAATCCTCAATCGTCAATAGAATATCCTCAGTTCAGAGTTTTCCATACGCCATACTCAATCTGCAATCTTCAAATCTCTATCCACAAACATCAATTCTCATCACTCAGCCCTCAACACTCAGTCCCCAATCCTCAATCTTCAATCCTCAAACCTCAATCCTCAATCCTCAATCCACAATCTTCATTCCTCAATACTCAATCTTCAATCCTCAATCCTCAATCGTTAGTCCTCATTCCTCAAACCTCAACCCTCAGCCCTCAGTCCTCACCCTCAGTTCTCAATTCTCAATCCTCAGGCCTCAATCCTCAATCCTCAATCCTAATTCTTCAATCCTCAATACCCAATCCTCAATCTTCAATCCTCAATCCTCAATCATCTATTCTCAATCCTCCATCCTCAATCCTCATACCTCAAACATCAATATTCAACCCTGAGTCCTTGTCCCCAATCCACAACCCTCAATCCTCAATCCTCATTCCTCAATCCTCAATCCTCAATCCTGAATCCTCAATCTTCAATCCTCAATACTTAGTGATCAATCCTCAATCCTCAATCTTCAATCATCAATACTTAATCTTCAATCCTCAATCCTCAATCCTCAATCCTCAATCCCCAATCCTCAATCCTCAATCTTCAATCCTCAATACTCAATCTTCAGTCCTCAATCCTCAATCCTCAATCCTCAATCCTCATTCTTCAATCCTCAACAACAAATCCTCAATCTTCAATCCTCAATCCCCAATACTCAATCCTCAATCCTCAATCCTCCATCCTCAATCATCAATCCTCAATCTTCAATACTCAATCCTCAATCCTCAATCCTCAATCCTCAATCCTCAATCGTCAATCCTCAATCTTCAATCCTCAATGCTCAACCTTTAATCCTCAATCCTCAATCCTCATTCTTCAATCCTCAATCCTCAATCCTCAATCCTCAATCCTCAATCCTCAATCCTCAATCCTCAATCCTCAATCCTCAATCTTCAATCCTCAATACTCAATCTTCAATCCTCAATCCTCAATCCTCAATCCTCAATCCTCAATCCTCAATCCTCAATCCTCAATCCTCAATCCTCAATCCTCAATCCTCAATCCTCAATCCTCAATCCTCAATCCTCAATCCTCAATCCTCAATCCTCAATCCTCAATCTTCAATCCTCAATACTCAATCTTCAATCCTCAATCCTCAATCCTCAATCCTCAGTCCTCATTCTTCAATCCTCAATACCCAATCCTCAATCTTCAATCGTCAATCCTCAATCCTCAATCCTCAGTCCTCAATCCTGAATCTTCAATCCTCAATACTCAATCTTCAACTCTCAAACCTCAATCCTCAATCCTCAATCTTCAATCCTCAATCCTCAATCCTCAATGCTCAATGCTCATTATTCAATCCTCAATACCCAATCCTCAATCTTCGATCCTCAATCCTCAATCCTCAATTCTCAATCCTCAATCCTCAATCCTCAGACCTCAGACATCAATACTCAACCCTCAGTCCTCGTCCTCAATCCATAACCCTCAATCCCCAATCCTCAATCTTCAATCATCAATATTCAATCTTCAGTCCTCAATCTTCAATCCTCAATCCTCAATCCTCAATCCTCAATCCTCAATCCTCAATCCTCAATGTTCAATCCTCAATACCCAATCCTCAATCTTAAATCCTCAATCCTCAATCCTCAATCCTCAATCCTCAATCCTCAATCCTCAATCCTCAATCCTCTATCCTCAATCCTCAGTCCTCAAACCTCAATCCTGGATCCTCAATCCTGAATCCTCAATCTTCAGGCCTCAGTCCTCAACAATCAGTTGTCAATTCTGAATCCTCAATAGAATATCATCAATTCACAGTTCTCAATACTCAATGCTCAATCTGCAATCTTTAAATCTCTATCCACAAACACCAATTCTCATCACTCAACCATCAACACTCAGTCCCCAGTCCTCAATTTTCAATCCTCAATCCTCAATCCTCAATCCTCAGTCCTCAATCCTCAATCCTCAATCTTCAATCCTCAATACTCAATCATCAATCCTCAATCCTCAGTCCTAAATCCTCAAACCTCAATCCTCAACCCTCAGCCCTCACTCTCAATCCTCGATCCTCAATACTCAATCCTCAATCTTCAATCCTCAATACTCAATCTTCAATCCTCAATCCTCAACCCTCAATCCACAATCCTCAATCCTCAATCCTCTATCATCAATACTCAATCTTCAGTACTCAATCCTCAATCCTCAAACCTCAATCCTCAATCCTCAACCCCCAATCCTCATTCCTCAAACCTCAACCCTCAGCGCTCAGTCCTCATCCTCAGTTCTCAATTCTCAATCCTCGATCCTCAATCCTCAATCCTCAATCCTCATTCTTCAATCCTCAATACCCAATCCTCAATCTTCAATCCTCAATCCTCAATCCTCAATTCTCAATCCTCAATCCTCAGGCCTCAGACCTCAAACCTCAATCCTCAACCCTCAGCCCTCATCGTCAATCGTCAATCTTCAATCCTCAATACTCAATCTTCAATCCTCAATACTCAATCTTCAATCCTCAATCCTCAATCCTCAATCCTCAATCCTCATTCTTCAATTATCAATACCCAATCCTCAATCTTCAATCCTCAATCATCAATCCTCAATTCTCAATCCTCAATCCTCAGTGCTCTGTCCTCAAAGCTCAATCCTCAACCCTAAGCCCTCATCGTCAATCCTCAATCCTCAATCCTAAATCCTCAATCTTCGATCCTCAATCCTCAATCTTCAATCCTCAATCCTCAATCCTCAATCATCAATCCTCAATCCTCAATCGTCAATCTTCAATCCTCAATACTCAATCTTCAATCCTCAATTCTCAATCCTCAATCCTCAATCCTCAATCCTCATTCTTCAATCCTCAATACCCAATCTTCAATCTTCATTCCGCAAACCTCAATCCTCAATTCTCAATCCTCAATCCTCAATCTTCAATCCTCATTCTTCAATCCCCTATCCTCAATCCTCAATCCTCGATCCTCAATCCTAAATCCTCAATTCTCAATCCTCAATCTTCTGTCCTCAGTCCTCAAAACTCAATCCTCAACCCTCCGCCCTCATCGTCAATCCTCAATCCTCAATCCTCAATCCTCAATCTTCAATCCTCAATACTCAATCTTCAATCTTCAATCCTCAATCCTCAATTCTCAATCCTCAATCCTCAATCCTCAATCCTCAATCCTCAGTCCTCAAACCTCTATCCTGAATCCTCAATCCTCAATCCTCAGTCCTCACACCTCAAACCTCAATCCTCAACCCTCAGCCCTCATCGTCAATCCTCAATCCTCAATCCTCAATCCTCAATCTTCAATCCTCAATACTCAATCTTCAATCCTCAATCCTCAACTCTCAATCCTCAATACTCAATCCTCAATCGTCAATCCTCAATCCCCAATCCTCAATCTTCAAACCTCAATCCTCAATCCTCAATCCTCAATCCTCAATCTTCAATTCCCAATACTCAAACTTCAATCCTCAATCCTCAATCCTCAATCCCCAATCGTCAATCCTCAATCCTCAATCTTCAATCTTCAAACCTAAATCATCAATCCTCAATCCTCAGTCCTCAATCTTCAATCGTCAATACTCAATCTTCAATCCTCAATCCTCAATCCTCAATCCCCAATCCTCAATCCTCAATCCTCAATCTTCAATCCTCAATACTCAATCTTCAATCCTCAATACTCAATCTTCAACCCTCAATCCTCAATCCTCAATCCCCAATCCTCAATCCTCAATCCTCAATCTTCAATCCTCAATACTCAATCTTCAATCCTCAGTCCTCAACCCTCAATCCTCAATCCTCAATCCTCATTCTTCAATCCTCAATACCCAATCCTCAATCTTCAATCCCCAATCCTCAATCCTCAATTCTCAATCCTCAATCCTCAGTCCTCAGTTCTCAAACCTCAATCTTCAACCCTTAGCCCTCATCCTCAATCCTCAATCCTCAATCCTCAATCCTAAATCTTCAATCCTCAATACTCAATCTTCAATCCTCAATCCTCAATTCTCAATCCCCAACCCTCAGTCCTCAGTTCTCAAACCTCAATCTTCAACCCTTAGCCCTCATCCTCAATCCTCAATCCTCAATCCTCAATCCTAAATCTTCAATCCTCAATACTCAATCTTCCATCCTCAATCCTCCATCCTCAAACCTCAATTCTGAATCCTCTATCTCCGTCCCTTAGTCCTCAACAATCAGTTGTCAATCCTCAATCCTCAATAGAATATCCTCAGTTCAGAGTTTTCAATACGCAATACACAATCTGCAATCTTCAAATCTCTATCCACAAACATCAATTCTCATCACTCAACCCTCAACACTCAGTCCCCAATCCTCAACCTTCAATCCTCAATCCTCAATCCTCAATCCTCAATCCTCAATCTTCAATCGTCAATACTCAATCCTCAATCCTCAATCCTCAAACCTCAATCCAAAATCTTCATTCCTCAATCTTCAATCCTCAATCCTCAATCCTGATTCATCAATCCTCAATTGTCAATCCTCAATCCTCAGTCCTCTGTCCTCAAACCTCAATCCTCAACCCTCAGCCCTCATCGTCAATCCTCAACCCTCAATCCTCAATCCTCAATCTTCAATCCTCAATACTCAATCTCAAATCCTCAATCCTCAACTGTCAACCCTCAATACTCAATCCTCAATCGTCAAACCTCAATCCCCAATCCTCAATCTTCAAACCTCAATCCGCAATCCTCAATCCTCAATCCTCAATCTTCAATCCTCAATACTCAATCTTCAATCCTCAATCCTCAATCCTCAATCCCCAATCCTCAATCCTCAATCCTCAACCTTCAATCCTCAATATTCAATCTTCAACCCTCAATCCTCAATCCTCAACCCTGAATCCTCATTTTTCAATCATCAATACCCAATCCTCAATCTTCAATCCTCAATCCTCAATCCTCAATTCTCAATCGTCAGTCTTCAATCCTCAATACTCAATCTTCAATCCTCAATCCTCAATCTTCAATCCTCAATCCTCAATCCTCAATCATCAATCCTCAATCCTCAATCGTCAATCTTCAATCCTCAATACTCAATCTTCAATCCTCAATACTCAATCCTCAATCCTCAATCCTCAATCCTCATTCTTCAATCCTCAATACCCAATCCTCAGACCTCAAACATCAATACGCAACCCTCAGTCCTCGTCCTCAATCCACAACCCTCAATCCTCAATCCTCAATCTTCAATCATCAATGTACAATCTTCAGTCCTCAATCCTCAATCCTCAACCCTCAATCCTCAATACTCAATGTACAATCCGCGATACCCAATCCTCGATATTCAATCCTCAACCCTCAATCCTCAATCCTCAATCCTCAATGCTCAATCCTCAATCCTCAATCCTCAATCCTCAGTCCTCAAACCTCAATCCTCAACCTTCAATCCTCAATACTCAATCTTCAATCCTCAATCCTCAATCCTCAATCCTCAATCCTCAATACTCAATCGTCAGTCTTCAATCCTCAATACTCAATCTTCAATACTCAATCCTCAATCTTCAATCCTCAATCCTCAATCCTCAATCCTCAATCCTCAATCCTCAATCCTCAATCCTCAATCCTCAATCCTCAATCCTCAATCCTTAGTCCTCAAACCTCAATCCTCAATCCTCAATCCTCATTCGTCAGTCTTCAATCCTCAATACTCAATCTTCAATCCTCAATCCTCAATCCTCATTCTTCCAGCCTCAATATCCAATGCTCAATCTTCAATCCTCTATCCTCAATTGTCAATCCTCGATTCTCAATCCTCAACCCTCAATCCTCAATCCTCAATCTTCAATCCTCAATACTCAATCTTCAATCCTCAATCCTCAATCCTCAATCCCCAATCCTGAATCCTCAATCCTCAACCTTCAATCCTCAATATTCAATCTTCAACCCTCAATCCTCAATCCTCATTTTTCAATCATCAATACCCAATCCTCAATCTTCAATCCTCAATCCTCAATCCTCAATTCTCAATCGTCAGTCTTCAATCCTCAATACTCAATCTTCAATCCTCAATCCTCAATCTTCAGTCCTCAATCCTCAATCCTCAATCCTCAATCCTCAATCCTCAATGTTCAATCCGCGATACCCAATCCTCGATGTTCAATCCTCAACCCTCAATCCTCAATCCTCAGTCCTCAATGCTCAATCCTCAATCCTCAATCCTCAGTCCTCAAACCTCAATCCTCAACCTTCAATCCTCAATACTCAATCTTCAACCCTCAATCCTCAATCCTCAATCCCCAATCCTCAATCCTCAATCCTCAATCTTCAATCCTCAATACTCAATCTTCAATCCTCAGTCCTCAACCCTCAATCCTCAATCCTCAATCCTCATTCTTCAATCCTCAATACCCAATCCTCAATCTTCAATCCCCAATCCTCAATCCTCAATTCTCAATCCTCAATCCTCAGTCCTCAGTTCTCAAACCTCAATCTTCAACCCTTAGCCCTCATCCTCAATCCTCAATCCTCAATCCTCAATCCTAAATCTTCAATCCTCAATACTCAATCTTCAATCCTCAATCCTCAATTCTCAATCCCCAACCCTCAGTCCTCAGTTCTCAAACCTCAATCTTCAACCCTTAGCCCTCATCCTCAATCCTCAATCCTCAATCCTCAATCCTAAATCTTCAATCCTCAATACTCAATCTTCCATCCTCAATCCTCCATCCTCAAACCTCAATTCTGAATCCTCTATCTCCGTCCCTTAGTCCTCAACAATCAGTTGTCAATCCTCAATCCTCAATAGAATATCCTCAGTTCAGAGTTTTCAATACGCAATACACAATCTGCAATCTTCAAATCTCTATCCACAAACATCAATTCTCATCACTCAACCCTCAACACTCAGTCCCCAATCCTCAACCTTCAATCCTCAATCCTCAATCCTCAATCCTCAATCCTCAATCTTCAATCGTCAATACTCAATCCTCAATCCTCAATCCTCAAACCTCAATCCAAAATCTTCATTCCTCAATCTTCAATCCTCAATCCTCAATCCTGATTCATCAATCCTCAATTGTCAATCCTCAATCCTCAGTCCTCTGTCCTCAAACCTCTATCCTCAACCCTCAGCCCTCATCGTCAATCCTCAACCCTCAATCCTCAATCCTCAATCTTCAATCCTCAATACTCAATCTCAAATCCTCAATCCTCAACTGTCAACCCTCAATACTCAATCCTCAATCGTCAAACCTCAATCCCCAATCCTCAATCTTCAAACCTCAATCCGCAATCCTCAATCCTCAATCCTCAATCTTCAATCCTCAATACTCAATCTTCAATCCTCAATCCTCAATCCTCAATCCCCAATCCTCAATCCTCAATCCTCAACCTTCAATCCTCAATATTCAATCTTCAACCCTCAATCCTCAATCCTCAACCCTGAATCCTCATTTTTCAATCATCAATACCCAATCCTCAATCTTCAATCCTCAATCCTCAATCCTCAATTCTCAATCGTCAGTCTTCAATCCTCAATACTCAATCTTCAATCCTCAATCCTCAATCTTCAATCCTCAATCCTCAATCCTCAATCATCAATCCTCAATCCTCAATCGTCAATCTTCAATCCTCAATACTCAATCTTCAATCCTCAATACTCAATCCTCAATCCTCAATCCTCAATCCTCATTCTTCAATCCTCAATACCCAATCCTCAGACCTCAAACATCAATACGCAACCCTCAGTCCTCGTCCTCAATCCACAACCCTCAATCCTCAATCCTCAATCTTCAATCATCAATGTACAATCTTCAGTCCTCAATCCTCAATCCTCAACCCTCAATCCTCAATACTCAATGTACAATCCGCGATACCCAATCCTCGATATTCAATCCTCAACCCTCAATCCTCAATCCTCAATCCTCAATGCTCAATCCTCAATCCTCAATCCTCAATCCTCAGTCCTCAAACCTCAATCCTCAACCTTCAATCCTCAATACTCAATCTTCAATCCTCAATCCTCAATCCTCAATCCTCAATCCTCAATACTCAATCGTCAGTCTTCAATCCTCAATACTCAATCTTCAATACTCAATCCTCAATCTTCAATCCTCAATCCTCAATCCTCAATCCTCAATCCTCAATCCTCAATCCTCAATCCTCAATCCTCAATCCTCAATCCTCAATCCTTAGTCCTCAAACCTCAATCCTCAATCCTCAATCCTCATTCGTCAGTCTTCAATCCTCAATACTCAATCTTCAATCCTCAATCCTCAATCCTCATTCTTCCAGCCTCAATATCCAATGCTCAATCTTCAATCCTCTATCCTCAATTGTCAATCCTCGATTCTCAATCCTCAACCCTCAATCCTCAATCCTCAATCTTCAATCCTCAATACTCAATCTTCAATCCTCAATCCTCAATCCTCAATCCCCAATCCTCAATCCTCAATCCTCAACCTTCAATCCTCAATATTCAATCTTCAACCCTCAATCCTCAATCCTCATTTTTCAATCATCAATACCCAATCCTCAATCTTCAATCCTCAATCCTCAATCCTCAATTCTCAATCGTCAGTCTTCAATCCTCAATACTCAATCTTCAATCCTCAATCCTCAATCTTCAGTCCTCAATCCTCAATCCTCAATCCTCAATCCTCAATCCTCAATGTTCAATCCGCGATACCCAATCCTCGATGTTCAATCCTCAACCCTCAATCCTCAATCCTCAGTCCTCAATGCTCAATCCTCAATCCTCAATCCTCAGTCCTCAAACCTCAATCCTCAACCTTCAATCCTCAATACTCAATCTTCAATCCTCAATCCTCAATCCTCAATCCTCAATCCTCAATCCTCAATCGTCAGTCTTCAATCCTCAATACTCAATCTTCAATCCTCAATCCTCAATCTTCAATCCTCAATCCTCAATCCTCAATCCTCAATCTTCAATCCTCAATACTCAATCTTCAATCCTCAGTCCTCAACCCTCAATCCTCAATCCTCAATCCTCATTCTTCAATCCTCAATACCCAATCCTCAATCTTCAATCCCCAATCCTCAATCCTCAATTCTCAATCCTCAATCCTCAGTCCTCAGTTCTCAAACCTCAATCTTCAACCCTTAGCCCTCATCCTCAATCCTCAATCCTAAATCTTCAATCCTCAATCCTCAATCCTCAATCCTCAATCCTCAATCCTCAATCGTCAGTCTTCAATCCTCAATACTCAATCTTCAATCCTCAATCCTCAATCTTCAATCCTCAATCCTCAATCCTCAATCCTCAATATTCAATCGTCAATACTCAATCTTCAATCCTCAGTCCTCAACCCTCAATCCTCAATCCTCAATCCTCATTCTTCAATCCTCAATACCCAATCCTCAATCTTCAATCCCCAATCCTCAATCCTCAATTCTCAATCCTCAATCCTCAGTCCTCAGTTCTCAAACCCCAATCTTCAACCCTTAGCCCTCATCCTCAATCCTCAATCCTCAATCCTCAATCCTAAATCTTCAATCCTCAATACTCAATCTTCCATCCTCAATCCTCCGTTCTCAAACCTCAATTCTGAATCCTCTATCTTCGTCCCTCAGTCCTCAACAATCAGTTGTCAATCCTCAATCCTCAATAGAATATCCTCAGTTCAGAGTTTTCAATACGCAATACACAATCTGCAATCTTCAAATCTCTATCCACAAACATCAATTCTCATCACTCAACCCTCAACACTCAGTCCCCAATCCTCAACCTTCAATCCTCAATCCGCAATCCTCAATCCTCAATCCTCAATCGTCAGTCTTCAATCCTCAATACTCAATCTTCAATCCTCAATCCTCAATCTTCAATCCTCAATCCTCAATCCTCAATCCTCAATCCTCAATCCTCAATCCTCAACCCTCAATCCTCAATCCTCAATCCTCAATCCTCAATCCTTAGTCCTCAAACCTCAATCCTCAATCCTCAATCCTCATTCGTCAGTCTTCAATCCTCAATACTCAATCTTCAATCCTCAATCCTCAATCCTCATTCTTCAAGCCTCAATATCCAATGCTCAATCTTCAATCCTCTATCCTCAATCCTCAATCCTCTATTCTCAATCCTCAATCCTCAATCCTCAATCCTCAATCTTCAATCCTCAATACTCAATCTTCAATCCTCAATCCTCAATCCTCAATCCTCAATACTCAATCCTCAATTGTCAGTCCTCAGACCTCAAACATCAATACTCTTCCCTCAGTCCTCGTCCTCAATCCACAACCCTCAATCCTCAATCCTCTATCTTCAATCATCAATATACAAAATTCAGTCCTCGATACTCAATCCTCAGTCCTCAATGTTAAATCCGCGATACCCAATCGTCAATGTTCAATCCTCAACCCTCAATCCTCAATCCTCAATCCACAATCCTCAATCCTCAATCCTCAATCCTCAATCCTCAATCCTGAATCCTCTGTCCTCAAACCTCAATCCTCAATCTTCAATTCTCAATACTCAATCTTCAATCCTCAATCCTCAATCCTCAGTCCTCAATCCTCAATCCTCAGTCATCTGTCTTCAATCCTCAATACTCAATCTTCAATCCTCAATCCTCAATCCTCAATCCTCAATCGTCAATCTTCAATCCTCAATACCCAATCCTCAATCTTCATTCCTCAAACATCAATCCTCAATTCTCAATCCTCAATCCTCAATCTTCAATCCTCATTCTTCAATCCTCAATACCCAATCCCCAATCCTCAATCCTCAATCCTCAATTGTCAGTCTTCGATCCTCAATACTCAATCTTCAATCCTCAACACTCAATCCTCAATCCGCAATACTCAATACTCATTCTTCAATCCTCAATACCCAATCCTCAATCTTCAATCCTCAATCCTCAATCTTCAATCCTCAATCCTCAATCCTGAATCCTCCATCCTCAATCCTCAGTCCTCAAACCACAATTCTGAATACTCAATCCTGAATCCTCAATCTTCAGCACTCAGTCCTCAACAATTAGTTGTCAATCCTCAATCCTCAATAGAATATCCTCAGTTCAGAGTTTTCAATAACCAATACTCAATCTGCAATCTTCAAACATCTATCCACAGACATCAATTCTCATCACTCAACCCTCAACACTCAGTCCCCAATCCTCATTCTTCAATCGTCAACCTTCAATTCTCAATCCTCAATCCTCAATCTTCAATCCTCAATACTCAATCTTCAATCCTCAGTCCTCAATGCTCAATCCTCAATCTTCATTCCTCAGTCCTCAATCCTCAATCCTCAATCCTCAGTCATCTGTCTTCAATCCTCAATACTCAATCTTCAATCCTCAATCCTCAATCCTCAATCCTCAATCGTCAATCTTCAATCCTCAATACCCAATCCTCAATCTTCATTCCTCAAACATCAATCCTCAATTCTCAATCCTCAATCCTCAATCTTCAATCCTCATTCTTCAATCCTCAATACCCAATCCCCAATCCTCAATCCTCAATCCTCAATTGTCAGTCTTCAATCCTCAATACTCAATCTTCAATCCTCAACACTCAATCCTCAATCCGCAATACTCAATACTCATTCTTCAATCCTCAATACCCAATCCTCAATCTTCAATCCTCAATCCTCAATCTTCAATCCTCAATCCTCAATCCTGAATCCTCCATCCTCAATCCTCAGTCCTCAAACCACAATTCTGAATACTCAATCCTGAATCCTCAATCTTCAGCACTCAGTCCTCAACAATTAGTTGTCAATCCTCAATCCTCAATAGAATATCCTCAGTTCAGAGTTTTCAATAACCAATACTCAATCTGCAATCTTCAAACATCTATCCACAGACATCAATTCTCATCACTCAACCCTCAACACTCAGTCCCCAATCCTCATTCTTCAATCGTCAACCTTCAATTCTCAATCCTCAATCCTCAATCTTCAATCCTCAATACTCAATCTTCAATCCTCAGTCCTCAATGCTCAATCCTCAATCTTCATTCCTCAGTCCTCAATCCTCAATCCTCAATCCTGAATCCTCTGTCCTCAAACCTCAATCCTCAATCTTCAATCCTCAATACTCAATCTTCAAACCTCAATCCTCAATCCTCAATCCTCAATCCTCAATTCTCAATCCTCAATCCTCAGTCCTCAATCCTCAATCCTCAGTCCTCAAACCTCAGCCCTCATCGTCAATCCTCAATCCTCAATCCTCAATCCTAAATCCTCAATCCTCAATCTTCAATCCTCAATACTCAATCTTCAATCCTCAATCCTCAATTCTCAATCCCCAACCCTCAGTCCTCAGTTCTCAAACCTCAATCTTCAACCCTTAGCCCTCATCCTCAATCCTCAATCCTCAATCCTCAATCCTAAATCTTCAATCCTCAATACTCAATCTTCCATCCTCAATCCTCCGTCCTCAAACCTCAATTCTGAATCCTCTACCTCCGTCCCTTAGTCCTCAACAATCAGTTGTCAATCCTCAATCCTCAATAGAATATCCTCAGTTCAGAGTTGTCAATACGCAATACACAATCTGCAATCTTCAAATCTCTATCCACAAACATCAATTCTCATCACTCAACCCTCAACACTCAGTCACCAATCCTCAACCTTCAATCCTCAATCCTCAATCCTCAATCCTCAATCCTCAATCTTCAATCGTCAATACTCAATCCTCAATCCTCAATCCTCAAACCTCAATCCAAAATCTTCATTCCTCAATCTTCAATCCTCAATCCTCAATCCTGATTCATCAATCCTCAATTGTCAATCCTCAATCCTCAGTCCTCTGTACTCAAACCTCAATCCTCAACCCTCAGCCCTCATCGTCAATCCTCAATCCTCAATCCTCAATCCTCAATCTTCAATCCTCAATACTCAATCTCAAATCCTCAATCCTCAACTGTCAACCCTCAATACTCAATCCTCAATCGTCAAACCTCAATCCCCAATCCTCAATCTTCAAACCTCAATCCGCAATCCTCAATCATCAATCCTCAATCTTCAATCCTCAATACTCAATCTTCAATCCTCAATCCTCAATCCTCAATCCCCAATCCTCAATCCTCAATCCTCAACCTTCAATCCTCAATATTCAATCTTCAACCCTCAATCCTCAATCCTCAACCCTCAATCCTCATTTTTCAATCATCAATACCCAATCCTCAATCTTCAATCCTCAATCCTCAATCCTCAATTCTCAATCGTCAGTCTTCAATCCTCAATACTCAATCTTCAATCCTCAATCCTCAATCTTCAATCCTCAATCCTCAATCCTCAATCATCAATCCTCAATCCTCAATCGTCAATCTTCAATCCTCAATACTCAATCTTCAGTCCTCAATACTCAATCCTCAATCCTCAATCCTCAATCCTCATTCTTCAATCCTCAATACCCAATCCTCAGACCTCAAACATCAATACGCAACCCTCAGTCCTCGTCCTCAATCCACAACCCTCAATCCTCAATACTCAATCTTCAATCATCAATGTACAATCTTCAGTCCTCAATCCTCAATACTCAATCGTCAGTCTTCAATCCTCAATACTCAATCTTCAATACTCAATCCTCAATCCTCAATCCTCAATCCTCAATCCTCAGTCCTCAAACCACAATTCTGAATACTCAATCCTGAATCCTCAATCTTCAGCACTCAGTCCTCAACAATTAGTTGTCAATCCCCAATCCTCAATAGAATATCCTCAGTTCAGAGTTTTCAATACGCAATACTCAATCTGCAATCTTCAAACATCTATCCACAAACATCAATTCTCATCACTCAACCCTCAACACTCAGTCCCCAATCCTCATTCTTCAATCGTCAACCCTCAATCCTCAATCCTCAATCCTCAATCTTCAATCCTCAATACTCAATCTTCAATCCTCAATCCTCAATGCTCAATCCTCAATCTTCATTCCTCGATCCTCAATCCTCAATCCTCAATCCTCAATCCTCATTCCTCAGTCCTCAAACTTCAATCCTCACCGCTCAGACCTCATCGTCAATCCTCAATCCTCAATCCTCAATCCTCAATCCTCAATCTTCAATCCTCAATACTCAATTTTCAATCCTCAATCCTCAATTCTCAATCCTCAATACTCAATCCTCAATCGTCAAACCTCAATCCCGGATCCTCAATCCTCAATTCTCAATCCTCAATCCTCAAACCTCAATCCTCAATCTTCAATCCTCAATACTCAATCTTCAATCCTCAATCCTCAATCCTCAATCCCCAATCCTCAATCCTCAATCCTCAATCTTCAATCATCAATACTCAATCTTCAATCCTCAGTCCTCAATCCTCAATCCTCAATCCACATTCTTCAGTCCTCAATACCCAATCCTCAATCTTCAATCCTCAATCCTCAATCCACAATTCTCAATCCTCAATCCTCAATCCTCAGACCTCAAACGTTAATAGTCTACCCTCAGTCCTCGTCCTCAATCCACAACCCTCAATCCTCAATCCTCAATCTTCAACCATCAGTATACAATCTTCAGTCCTCAATCCTCAATACTCAACCTTCAGACCTCAGTCCTCAACAATCAGTTGTCAATCCTCAATCCTCAATAGAATATCATGAATTCACAGTTTTCAGTACTCAATACTCAACCTCCAATCTTCAAATCTCTATCCACAAACATCAATCCTAATCACTCAGCCCTCAATACGCAATCTCCAATCCTCAATCCTCAACTGTCAACCCTCAATACTCAATCCTCAATCCTCAATCCTCAATCCTCAATCATCAATACTCAATCTTCAATCCTCAATCCTCAATCATCGATCCTCAATCCTCAATCCTCAATCGTCAATCTCCATTCCTGAATAATCAATCTTCAATCCTCAATCCTCAATACTCAATCCTCAATCCTCATTCTTCAATACTCAATACACAATCCTCAATCTTCAATCCTCAATCCTCAATCCTGAATTCTCAATCCTCAATCCTTAATCCTCAGTCCTCAAACCTCAATCCTCAACCATCAGCCCTCTTCCTCAATCCTCAATCCTCAATCTTCAATACTCAATACTCAATCTTCAATCCTCATTCCTCAGTCCTCAAACCTCAATCCCGAATCCTCAACCCTGAATCCTCAATCTTCAGCCCTCAGTCCTCAACAATTAGTTGTCAATCCCCAATCCTCAATAGATTATCCTCAATTCACTGTTTTCAGTACTCAATACTCAATCTGCAATCTTCAGATCTCTATACACAAACATCGATTCTCATCACTCAACCCTCAATACTCAATCTCCAATCCTCAATCCTCAACTGTCAACCCTCAATACTCAATCCTCAATCGTCAATCCTCAATCCCCAATCCTCAATCTTCAAACCTCAATCCTCAATCCTCAATCCTCAATCCTCAATCTTCAATTCTCAATACTCAAACTTCAATCCTCAATCCTCAATCCTCAATCCCCAATCGTCAATCCTCAATCCTCAATCTTCAGTCCTCAATACTCAATCTTCAATCCTCAGTCCTCAATCTTGAATCCTCAATCCTCATTCTTCAATCATCAATACCCAATCCTCAATCTTCAATCCTCAATCCTCGATCCTCAATTCTCAATCCTCAATCCTCAATCCTCAGACCTCAAACATCAATACGCAACCCTCGGTCCTCGTCCTCAATCCACAACCCTCAATCCTCAATCCTCAATCTTCAATCATCAATGTACAATCTTCAGTCCTCAACCCTCAATCCCCAATCCTCAATCTTCAATCCTCAATGCTCAATCCTCAATCCTCAATCCTCAAACATCAATCCAAAATCTTCATTCCTCAATCTTCAATCCTCAATCCTCAATCCTGATTCTTCAATCCTCAATACCCAATCCTCAATCTTCAATCCTCAATGCTCAATCCTCAATTCTCAATTCTCAATCCTCTGTCCTCAGTCCTCAAACCTCAATCCTCAACCCTCAGCCCTCATCGTCAATCCTCAATCTTCAATCCTCAATACTCAATCTTCAATCCTCAATACTCAATCTTCAATCCTCAATCCTCAATCCTTAATCCTCAATCCCCATTCTTCAATCATCAATACCCAATCCTCAATCTTCAATCCTCAATCATCAATCCTCAATTCTCAATCCTCGATCCTCAGTCCTCAGTCCTCAAAGCTCAATCCTCAACCCTCAGCCCTCATCGTCAATCCTCAATCCTCAATCCTAAATCCTCAATCTTCAATCCTCAATCCTCAATCTTCAATCCTCAATCCTCAATCCTCAATCATCAATCCTCAATCCTCAATCGTCAATCTTCAATCCTCAATACTCAATCTTCAATCCTCAATTCTCAATCCTCAATCCTCAATCCTCAATCCTCATTCTTCAATCCTCAATACCCAATCCTCAATCTTCATTCCTCAAACCTCAATCCTCAATTCTCAATCCTCAATCCTCAATCTTCAATCCTCATTCTTCAATCCTCAATACCCAATCCTCAATCTTCAATCTTCAATCCTAAATCCTCAATTCTCAATCCTCAATCCTCAGTCCTCAGTCATCAAAACTCAATCCTCAACCCTCCGCCCTCATCGTCAATCCTCAATCCTCAATCCTCAATCCTCAATCCTCAATCTTCAATCCTTAATACTCAATCTTCAATCCTCAATCCTCAATTCTCAATCCTCAATCCTCAATCCTCAATCCTCAGTCCTCAAACCTCTATCCTGAATCCTCAATCCTGAATCCTCAATCTTCAGACCTCAAACGTCAATACTCTACCCTCAGCCCTCGTCCTCAGTCCACAACCCTCAATCCTCAATCCTCAATCTTCAATCATCAATATACAATCTTCAGTCCTCAGTCCTCAATCCTCAATCCTCAATCCTCAATCCTCAGTCCTCAGACCTCAAACCTCAAACCTCATCCCTCAGCCCTCATCTTCAATCCTCAATCCTCAATCCTCAATCCTCAATCTTCAATCCTCAATACTCAATCTTCAATCCTCAATCCTCAACTCTCAATCCTCAATACTCAATCCTCAATCGTCAATCCTCAATCCCCAATCCTCAATCTTCAAACCTCAATCCTCAATCCTCAATCCTCAATCCTCAATACCCAATCCTCAATCTTCAATCCTCTATCCTCAATCCTCAATCCTCGATCCTCAATCCTCAATCCTCAATCCTCATTCTTTAATCCTCAATACCCAATCCTCAATCTTCATCCTCAATCCACAATCCTCAACTCTCAATCCTCAATCCTCAGTCCTCAGACCTCAAACCTCAATCCTCATCCCTCAGCCCTCATCGTCAATCCTCAATCCTCAATCCTCAATCCTCAATCCTCAATCTTCAATCCTCAATACTCAATCTTCAATCCTCAATCCTCAACTCTCAATCCTCAATACTCAATCCTCAATCGTCAATCCTCAATCCCCAATCCTCAATCTTCAAACCTCAATCCTCAATCCTCAATCCTCAATCCTCAATCTTCAATTCTCAATACTCAAACTTCAATCCTCAATCCTCAATCCTCAATCCCCAATCGTCAATCCTCAATCCTCAATCTTCAATCCTCAATACTCAATCTTCAATCCTCAGTCCTCAATCCTCAATCCTCAATCCTCATTCTTCAATCATCAATACCCAATCCTCAATCTTCAATCCTCAATCCTCGATCCTCTATTCTCAATCCTCAATCCTCAATCCTCAGACCTCAAACATCAATACGCAACCCTCGGTCCTCGTCCTCAATCCACAACCCTCAATCCTCAATCCTCAATCTTCAATCATCAATGTACAATCTTCAGTCCTCAATCCTCAATCCTCAATCCTCAATCTTCAATCCTCAATGCTCAATCCTCAATCCTCAATCCTCAAACATCAATCCAAAATCTTCATTCCTCAATCTTCAATCCTCAATCCTCAATCCTGATTCTTCAATCCTCAATACCCAATCCTCAATCTTCAACCCTCAATTCTCAATCCTCAATCCTCTGTCCTCAGTCCTCAAACCTCAATCCTCAACCCTCAGCCCTCATCGTCAATCCTCAATCTTCAATCCTCAATACTCAATCTTCAATCCTCAATACTCAATCTTCAATCCTCAATCCTCAATCCTCAATCCTCAATCCTCATTCTTCAATCATCAATACCCAATCCTCAATCTTCAATCCTCAATCATCAATCCTCAATTCTCAATCCTCAATCCTCAGTCCTCAGTCCTCAAAGCTCAATCCTCAACCCTCAGCCCTCATCGTCAATCCTCAATCCTCAATCCTAAATCCTCAATCTTCAATCCTCAATACTCAATCTTCAATCCTCAATCCTCAACCCTCAATCCTCAATCCTCAGTCCTCAAACCTCTATCCTGAATCCTCAATACTGAATCCTCAATCTTCGGCCCTCAGTCCTCAACAATCAGTTGTCAATCCTCAATCCTCAATAGAATATCCTCAGTTCAGAGATTTCAATACGCAATACTTAATCTGCAATCATCAAATCTCTATCCACCAACATCAATTCTCATCACTCAACCCTCAACACTCAGTCCCCAATCCTCAATCTTCAATCCTCAATCCTCAATCCTCCATCCTCATTCTTCAATCCTCAATACCCAAACCTCAATCTTCAATCCTAAATCCTAAATCCTCAATTCTCAATCCTCGATCCTCAGTCCTCAGTCCTCAAAACTCAATCCTCAACCCTCAGCCCTCATCGTCAATCCTCAGTTCTCAACCCTCAATCCTCAACCTTCAATCCTCAATACTCAATCCTCAATCCTCAATCCTCAAACCTCAATCCAAAATCTTCATTCCTCAATCTTCAATCCTCAATCCTCAATCCTGATTCTTCAATCCTCAATACCCAATCCTCAATCTTCAATCCTCAATCATCAGTCCTCAATTCTCAGTCCTCAATCCTCAGTCCTCAGTCCTCAAACCTCAACCCTCAACCCTCAGCCCTCATCGTCAATCCTGAATCCTCAATCCTCAATCCTCAATCTTCAATCCTCTATACTCAATCTTCAATCCTCAATCCTCAATTCTCAATCCTCAATCCTCAGTCCTCAATCCTCAATCCTCAATACTCAATCCTCAATGTTCAATCCGCGATACCCAATCCACGATGTTCAATCCTCAATCCTCAATCCTCAATCCTCAATCCTCAATCCTCAATCCTCAATCCTCAATCCTCAGTCCTCATTCTTCAATCCTCAATACCCAATCCTCAATCTTTAATCCTCAAACCTCAATCCTCAATTCTCAATCCTCAATCCTCTATCTTCAATCCTCATTCTTCAATCCTCAATACCCAATCCTCAATCTTCAATCCTCAATCCTAAGTCCTCAATTCTCAATCCTCAATCCTCAGTCCTCAGTCCTCAAAACTTAATCCTCTACCCTCAGCCCTCATCGTCAATCCTCAAGCCTCAATCCTCAATCCTCAATCCTCAACCCTCAATCCTCAATCCTCAGTCCTCAAACCTCTATCCTGAATCCTCGATACTGAATCCTCAATCTTCGGCCCTCAGTCCTCAACAATCAGTTGTCAATCCTCAATCCTCAATAGAATATCCTCAGTTCAGAGATTTCAATACGCAATACTTAATCTGCAATCATCAAATCTCTATCCACCAACATCAATTCTCATCACTCAACCCTCAACACTCAGTCCCCAATCCTCAATCTTCAATCCTCAATCCTCAATCCTCCATCCTCATTCTTCAATCCTCAATACCCAAACCTCAATCTTCAATCCTCAATCCTAAATCCTCAATTCTCAATCCTCAATCCTCAGTCCTCAGTCCTCAAAACTCAATCCTCATTCTTCAATCCTCAATACCCAATCCTCAATCTTCAATCCTCAATCATCAATCCTCAATTCTCAGTCCTCAATCCTCAGTCCTCAGTCCTCAAACCTCAACCCTCAACCCTCAGCCCTCATCGTCAATCCTCAATCCTCAATCCTCAATCCTCAATCTTCAATCCTCAGCCCTCATCCTCAAACCTCTATCCTTATTCCTCAGTCCTCCACCTTCAATCCTCAATACTCAATTTTCAATCCTCAATCCTCAATCCTCAATCCTCAATCCTAAATCCTCAATCATCAATCCTCAATCTTCAATACTCAATCCTCAATCCTCAATCCTGAATCCTCAATACTAAACCATCAATCCTCAATTCTCAATACTCAATAGAACATCCTGAATTTTCAGGATTCAATACTCAAACCACAAACCTCAAACCTCCGCCATCATCCTCAATCCTCAATCCTCAAACGTCAATCCTCAACCTTCAATCCTCAACCTTCAGCCCTCAATCCTCAATCCTCAATCGTCAATCCGCAATCCTCAATCCTCAGTCATCAATCCTCAACCTTCAATACTCAATCCTCAATCCTCAACCCTCAATCTTCAATCCTCAATAATCAATCTCCAATCCAAGATCCCCAATCCCCAATCCTCAATCCTTAATCCTCAATCTTCAATCCTCAATCCCCAGTCCCCAATCTTCAATCCTCAATGCTCAATACTCAATCCTCAATCCTCAGTCCTCAATCCTCAATCCTCAATCCTCAATCCTCAATCTTCAATCATCAATATACAATCTTCAGTCCTCAATCCTTAATCCTCAATACTCAATCCTCACTCCTCAATGTTCAATACGCGATACCCAATCCTCGATGTTCAATCCTCAATCCTCAATCCTCAATCCTCAATCCTCAATCCTCAACACTCAATCCTCAATCCGCAGTCCTCAAGCCTCAATCCTCAACCTTCAATCCTCAATCCTCAATCCTCAATCCTCAGTCCTCAGACCTCAAACCTCAAACCTCATCCCTCAGCCCTCATCTTCAATCCTCAATCCTCAATCCTCAATCCTCAATCTTCAATCCTCAATACTCAATCTTCAATCCTCAATCCTCAACTCTCAATCCTCAATACTCAATCCTCAATCGTCAATCCTCAATCCCCAATCCTCAATCTTCAAACCTCAATCCTCAATCCTCAATCCTCAATCCTCAATACCCAATCCTCAATCTTCAATCCTCTATCCTCAATCCTCAATCCTCGATCCTCAATCCTCAATCCTCAATCCTCATTCTTTAATCCTCAATACCCAATCCTCAATCTTCATCCTCAATCCACAATCCTCAACTCTCAATCCTCAATCCTCAGTCCTCAGACCTCAAACCTCAATCCTCATCCCTCAGCCCTCATCGTCAATCCTCAATCCTCAATCCTCAATCCTCAATCCTCAATCTTCAATCCTCAATACTCAATCTTCAATCCTCAACCCTCAACTCTCAATCCTCAATACTCAATCCTCAATCGTCAATCCTCAATCCCCAATCCTCAATCTTCAAACCTCAATCCTCAATCCTCAATCCTCAATCCTCAATCTGCAATTCTCAATACTCAAACTTCAATCCTCAATCCTCAATCCTCAATCCCCAATCGTCAATCCTCAATCCTCAATCTACAATCCTCAATACTCAATCTTCAATCCTCAGTCCTCAATCCTCAATCCTCAATCCTCATTCTTCAATCATCAATACCCAATCCTCAATCTTCAATCCTCAATCCTCGATCCTCTATTCTCAATCCTCAATCCTCAGTCCTCAGACCTCAAACATCAATACGCAACCCTCGGTCCTCGTCCTCAATCCACAACCCTCAATCCTCAATCCTCAATCTTCAATCATCAATGTACAATCTTCAGTCCTCAATCCTCAATCCTCAATCCTCAATCTTCAATCCTCAATGCTCAATCCTCAATCCTCAATCCTCAAACATCAATCCAAAATCTTCATTCCTCAATCTTCAATCCTCAATCCTCAATCCTGATTCTTCAATCCTCAATACCCAATCCTCAATCTTCAATCCTCAATGCTCAACCCTCAATTCTCAATCCTCAATCCTCTGTCCTCAGTCCTCAAACCTCAATCCTCAACCCTCAGCCCTCATCGTCAATCCTCAATCTTCAATCCTCAATACTCAATCTTCAATCCTCAATACTCAATCTTCAATCCTCAATCCTCAATCCTCAATCCTCAATCCTCATTCTTCAATCATCAATACCCAATCCTCAATCTTCAATCCTCAATCATCAATCCTCAATTCTCAATCCTCAATCCTCAGTCCTCAGTCCTCAAAGCTCAATCCTCAACCCTCAGCCCTCATCGTCAATCCTCAATCCTCAATCCTAAATCCTCAATCTTCAATCCTCAATACTCAATCTTCAATCCTCAATCCTCAACCCTCAATCCTCAATCCTCAGTCCTCAAACCTCTATCCTGAATCCTCAATACTGAATCCTCAATCTTCGGCCCTCAGTCCTCAACAATCAGTTGTCAATCCTCAATCCTCAATAGAATATCCTCAGTTCAGAGATTTCAATACGCAATACTTAATCTGCAATCATCAAATCTCTATCCACCAACATCAATTCTCATCACTCAACCCTCAACACTCAGTCCCCAATCCTCAATCTTCAATCCTCAATCCTCAATCCTCCATCCTCATTCTTCAATCCTCAATACCCAAACCTCAATCTTCAATCCTCAATCCTAAATCCTCAATTCTCAATCCTCGATCCTCAGTCCTCAGTCCTCAAAACTCAATCCTCAACCCTCAGCCCTCATCGTCAATCCTCAATTCTCAACCCTCAATCCTCAACCTTCAATCCTCAATACTCAATCCTCAATCCTCAATCCTCAAACCTCAATCCAAAATCTTCATTCCTCAATCTTCAATCCTCAATCCTCAATCCTGATTCTTCAATCCTCAATACCCAATCCTCAATCTTCAATCCTCAATCATCAATCCTCAATTCTCAGTCCTCAATCCTCAATCTTCAATACTCAATCCTCAATCCTCAATCCTGAATCCTCAATACTAAACCATCAATCCTCAATTCTCAATACTCAATAGAACATCCTGAATTTTCAGGATTCAATACTCAAACCACAAACCTCAAACCTCCGCCATCATCCTCAATCCTCAATCCTCAAACGTCAATCCTCAACCTTCAATCCTCAACCTTCAGCCCTCAATCCTCAATCCTCAATCGTCAATCCGCAATCCTCAATCCTCAGTCATCAATCCTCAACCTTCAATACTCAATCCTCAATCCTCAACCCTCAATCTTCAATCCTCAATAATCAATCTCCAATCCAAGATCCCCAATCCCCAATCCTCAATCCTTAATCCTCAATCTTCAATCCTCAATCCCCAGTCCCCAATCTTCAATCCTCAATGCTCAATACTCAATCCTCAATCCTCAGTCCTCAATCCTCAATCCTCAATCCTCAATCCTCAATCTTCAATCATCAATATACAATCTTCAGTCCTCAATCCTTAATCCTCAATACTCAATCCTCACTCCTCAATGTTCAATACGCGATACCCAATCCTCGATGTTCAATCCTCAATCCTCAATCCTCAATCCTCAATCCTCAATCCTCAACACTCAATCCTCAATCCGCAGTCCTCAAGCCTCAATCCTCAACCTTCAATCCTCAATACTCAATCTTCAATCCTCAATCCTCAATCCTCAATCCTCAATCCTCAATCCTCAATCGTCAGTCTTCAATCCTCAATACTCAATCTTCAATCCTCAATCCTCAATCTTCAACCCTCAATCCTCAATCCTCAATCATCAATCCTCAATCCTCAATCGTCAATCTTCAATCCTCAATAATCAATCTTCAATCCTCAATTCTCAATCCTCAATCCTCAATCCTCAATCCTCATTCTTCAATCCTCAATACCCAATCCTCAGACCTCAAACATCAATACGCAACCCTCAGTCCTCGTCCTCAATCCACAACCCTCAATCCTCAATCCTCAATCCTTAATCATCAATGTACAATCTTCAGTCCTCAATCCTCAATCCTCAATCCTCAATCCTCAATCCTCAATCCTCAATGTTCAATCCGCGATACCCAATCCTCGATGTTCAAACCTCAACCCTCAATCCTCAATCCTCAATCCTCAATGCTCAATCCTCAATCCTCAATCCTCAGTCCTCAAACCTCAATCCTCAACCTTCAATCCTCAATACTCAATCTTCAATCCTCAATCCTCAATCCTCAATCCTCAATCCTCAATCGTCAGTCTTCAATCCTCAATACTCAATCTTCAATCCTCAATCCTCAATCTTCAATCCTCAATCCTCAATCCTCAATCCTCAATCCTCAATCCTCAATCCTCAATCCTCAATCCTCAATCGTCAATCCTCAATCCTCAATCCTTAGTCCTCAAACCTCAATCCTCAATCCTCAATCCTCATTCGTCAGTCTTCAATCCTCAATACTCAATCTTCAATCCTCAATCCTCAATCCTCATTCTTCAAGCCTCAATATCCAATGCTCAATCTTCAATCCTCTATCCTCAATCCTCAATCCTCGATTCTCAATCCTCAATCCTCAATCCTCAATCCTCAATCTTCAATCCTCAATACTCAATCTTCAATCCTCAATCCTCAATCCTCAATCCTCAATACTCAACCCTCAATACCCAATCCTCAATCTTCAATCCTCAATCCTCAATCTTCAATCCTCAATCCGCAATCCTCAATCCTCAATCCTCAATCCTCAGTCCTCAAACCACAATTCTGAATACTCAATCCTGAATCCTCAATCTTCAACCCTCAATCCTAAATCCTCAATTCTCAATCCTCAATCCTCAGTCCTCTGACCTCAAACCTCAATCCTCAACCCTCAGCCCTCATCGTCAATCCTTAATCCTCACCCCTCAATCCTCAATCTTCAATCCTCAATACTCAATCTCCAATCCTCAATCCTCAACTGTCAACCCTCAATACTCAATCCTCAATCGTCAATCCTCAATCCCCAATCCTCAATCTTCAAACCTCAATCCGCAATCCTCAATCCTCAATCCTCAATCTTCAATCCTCAATACTCAATCTTCAATCCTAAATCCTCAATCCTCAATCCCCAATCCTCAATCCTCAATCCTCAACCTTCAATCCTCAATACTCAATCTTCAATCCTCAATCCTCAATCCTCAATCCTCAATCCTCATTTTTCAATCATCAATACCCAATCCTCAATCTTCAATCCTCAATCCTCAATCCTCAATTCTCAAACCTCAATCCTCAATCCTCAGACCTCAAACATCAATACTCAACCCTCAGTCCTCGTCCTCAATCCAAAACCCTCTATCCTCAATCCTCAATCTTCAATCATCAATATACAATCTTCAGTCCTCAATCCTCAATCGTCAATACTCAATCCTCACTCCTCAATGTTCAATACGCGATAACCAATCCTCGATGTTCAATCCTCAATTCTCAATCCTCAATCCTCAATCCTCAATCCTCAACCCTCAATCCTCAATCCTCAGTCCTCAAACCTCAATCCTCAACCTTCAATCCTCAATACTCAATCTTCAATCCCCAAGCCTCAATCCTCAATCCTCAATCCTCAATCCTCAATCGTCAGTCTTCAATCCTCAATACTCAGTCTTCAATCCTCAATCCTCAATGTTCAATCCTCAATCCTCAATCCTCAATCATCAATCCTCAATCCTCAATCGTCAATCTTCAATCCTCAATCCTCAATCCTCAATCCTCAATCCTCAATCCTCAATCCTCAATCCTCAATCCTCAATCCTCAATCCTCAATCCTCAATCCTTAGTCCTCAAACCTCAATCCTCAACCCTCAATCCTCATTCGTCAGTCTTCAATCCTCAATACTCAATCTTCAATCCTCAATCCTCAATCCTCATTCTTCAAGCCTCAATATCCAATGCTCAATCTTCAATCCTCTATCCTCAATCCTCAATCCTCGATTCTCAATCCTCAATCCTCAATCCTCAATCCTCAATCTTCAATCCTCAATACTCAATCTTCAATCCTCAATCCTCAATCCTCAATCCTCAATCCTCAATACTCAATCCTCAATTGTCAGTCTTCAATCCTCAATACTCAATCTTCAATCCTCAACACTCAATCCTCAATCCTCAATACTCAATCCTCATTCTTCAATTCTCAATACCCTATCCTCAATCTTCAATCCTCAATCCTCAATCTTCAATCCTCAATCCGCAATCCTCAATCCTCAACCCTCAATCCTCAGTCCTCAAACCACAATTCTGAATACTCAATCCTGAATCCTCAATCTTCAGCACTCAGTCCTCAACAATTAGTTGTCAATCCTCAATCCTCAATAGAATATCCTCAGTTCAGAGTTTTCAATACGCAATACTCAATCTGCAATCTTCAAACATCTATCCACAAACATCAATTCTCGTCACTCAACCCACAACACTGAGTCCCAATCCTCATTCTTCAAACCTCAACCCTCAATCCTCAATCCTCAATCCTGAATCTTCAATCCTCTATACTCAATCTTCAATCCTCAATCCGCAATGCTCAATCCTCAATCTTCATTCCTCAATCCTCAATCCTCAATCCTCAATCCTCAATCCTCATTCCTCAGTCCTCAAACCTCAATCCTCACCCCTCAGCCCTCATCGTCAATCCTCAATCCTCAATCCTCAATCCTCAATCTTCAATCCTCAATACTCAATTTGCAATCCTCAATCCTCAATTCTCAATCCTCAATACTCAATACTCAAACGTCAAACATCAATCCCATATCCTCAAACTTCAATACTCAATCCTCAATCCTCAATCTTCAATCCTCAATCTTCAGTCCTCAATACTCAATCTTCAATCCTCAATCCTCAATCCTCAATCCCCAATCCTCTATCCTCAATCCTCAATCCTCAATCCTCAATACTCAATCCTCAATTGTCAGTCTTCAATCCTCAATACTCAATCTTCAATCCTCAACACTCAATCCTCAATCCTCAATACTCAACCCTCAATACCCAATCCTCAATCTTCAATCCTCAATCCTCAATCTTCAATCCTCAATCCGCAATCCTCAATCCTCAATCCTCAATCCTCAGTCCTCAAACCACAATTCTGAATACTCAATCCTGAATCCTCAATCTTCAATCCTCAATCCTAAATCCTCAATTCTCAATCCTCAATCCTCAGTCCTCTGACCTCAAACCTCAATCCTCAACCCTCAGCCCTCATCGTCAATCCTTAATCCTCACTCCTCAATCCTCAATCTTCAATCCTCAATACTCAATCTCCAATCCTCAATCCTCAACTGTCAACCCTCAATACTCAATCCTCAATCGTCAATCCTCAATCCCCAATCCTCAATCTTCAAACCTCAATCCGCAATCCTCAATCCTCAATCCTCAATCTTCAATCCTCAATACTCAATCTTCAATCCTAAATCCTCAATCCTCAATCCCCAATCCTCAATCCTCAATCCTCAACCTTCAATCCTCAATACTCAATCTTCAATCCTCAATCCTCAATCCTCAACCCTCAATCCTCATTTTTCAATCATCAATACCCAATCCTCAATCTTCAATCCACAATCCTCAATCCTCAATTCTCAAACCTCAATCCTCAATCCTCAGACCTCAAACATCAATACTCAACCCTCAGTCCTCGTCCTCAATCCAAAACCCTCTATCCTCAATCCTCAATCTTCAATCATCAATATACAATCTTCAGTCCTCAATCCTCAATCGTCAATACTCAATCCTCACTCCTCAATGTTCAATACGCGATAACCAATCCTCGATGTTCAATCCTCAATCCTCAATCCTCAATCCTCAATCCTCAATCCTCAACCCTCAATCCTCAATCCTCAGTCCTCAAACCTCAATCCTCAACCTTCAATCCTCAATACTCAATCTTCAATCCTCAAGCCTCAATCCTCAATCCTCAATCCTCAATCCTCAATCGTCAGTCTTCAATCCTCAATACTCAGTCTTCAATCCTCAATCCTCAATGTTCAATCCTCAATCCTCAATCCTCAATCATCAATCCTCAATCCTCAATCGTATATCTTCAATCCTCAATCCTCAATCCTCAATCCTCAGTCCTCAATCCTCAATCCTCAATCCACAATCCTCAATCCTCAATCCTCAATCCTTAGTCCTCAAACCTCAATCCTCAACCCTCAATCCTCATTCGTCAGTCTTCAATCCTCAATACTCAATCTTCAATCCTCAATCCTCAATCCTCATTCTTCAAGCCTCAATATCCAATGCTCAATCTTCAATCCTCTATCCTCAATCCTCAATACTCGATTCTCAATCCTCAATCCTCAATCCTCAATCCTCAATCTTCAATCCTCAATACTCAATCTTCTATCCTCAATCCTCAATCCTCAATCCTCAATCCTCAATACTCAATCCTCAATTGTCAGTCTTCAATCCTCAATACTCAATCTTCAATCCTCATTCTTCAATCCTCAATACCCAATCCTCAATCTTCAATCCTCAATCCTCAATCTTCAATCCTCAATCCGCAATCCTCAATCCTCAACCCTCAATCATCAGTCCTCAAACCACAATTCTGAATACTCAATCCTGAATCCTCTATTTTCAGCACTCAGTCCTCAACAATTAGTTGTCAATCCTCAATCCTCAATAGAATATCCTCAGTTCAGAGTTTTCAATACGCAATACTCAATCTGCAATCTTCAAACATCTATCCACAAACATCAATTCTCGTCACTCAACCCTCAACACTGAGTCCCAATACTCATTCCTCAATCCTCAACCCTCAATCCTCAATCCTCAATCCTGAATCTTCAATCCTCAATACTCAATCTTCAATCCTCAATCCGCAATGCTCAATCCTCAATCTTCATTCCTCAATCCTCAATCCTCAATCCTCAATCCTCAATCTTCAGTCCTCAATACTCAATCTTCAATCCTCAATCCTCAATCCTCAATCCCCAATCCTCTATCCTCAATCCTCAATCTTCAATCATCATTACTCAATCTTCAATCCTCAGTCCTCAATCCTCAATCTTCAATCCTCATTCTTATATCCTCAATACCCAATCCTCAATCTTCAATCCTCAATCCTAAATCCTCAATTCTCAATCCTCAATCCTCAGTCCTCTGACCTCAAACCTCAATCCTCTACCCTCAGCCCTCATCGTCAATCCTTAATCCTCACTCCTCAATCCTCAATCTTCAATCCTCAATACTCAATCTCCAATCCTCAATCCTCAACTGTCAACCCTCAATACTCAATACTCAATCGTCAATCCTCAATCCCCAATCCTCAATCTTCAAACCTCAATCCGCAATCCTCAATCCTCAATCCTCAATCTTCAATCCTCAATACTCAATCTTCAATCCTCAATCCTCAATCCTCAATCCCCAATCCTCAATCCTCAATCCTCAACCTTCAATCCTCAATACTCAAACTTCAATCCTCAATCCTCAATCCTCAATCCTCAATCCTCATTTTTCAATCATCAATACCCAATCCTCAATCTTCAATCCTCAATCCTCAATCCTCAATTCTCTAACCTCAATCCTCAATCCTCAGACCTCAAACATCAATACTCAACCCTCAGTCCTCGTCCTCAATCCACAACCCTCTATCCTCAATCCTCAATCTTCAATCATCAATATACAATCTTCAGTCGTCAATCCTCAATCCTCAATACTCAATCCTCACTCCTCAATGTTCAATGCGCGATAACCAATCCTCGATGTTCAATCCTCAATCCTCAATCCTCAATCCTCAATCCTCAATCCTCAACCCTCAATCCTCAATCCTCAGTCCTCAAACCTCAATCCTCAACCTTCAATCCTCAATACTCAATCCTCAATCCTCAATCCTCAATTCTCAATCCTCAATCCTCAATCTTCAATCCTCATTCTTCAATCCTCGATACCCAATCATCAATCTTCAATCCTCAATCCTAAATCCTCAATTCTCAATCCTCAATCTTCAATCCTCAATCCTCAGTCCTCAAACCACAATTCTGAATACTCAATCCTGAATCCTCAATCTTCAATCCTCAATCCTAAATCCTCAATTCTCAATCCTCAATCCTCAGTCCTCTGACCTCAAACCTCAATCCTCAACCCTCAGCCCTCATCGTCAATCCTTAATCCTCACTCCTCAATCCTCAATCTTCAATCCTCAATACTCAATCTCCAATCCTCAATCCTCAACTGCCAACCCTCAATACTCAATCCTCAATCGTCAATCCTCAATCCCCAATCCTCAATCTTCAAACCTCAATCCGCAATCCTCAATCCTCAATCCTCAATCTTCAATCCTCAATACTCAATCTTCAATCCTCAATCCTCAATCCTCAATCCCCAATCCTCAATCCTCAATCCTCAACCTTCAATCCTCAATACTCAATCTTCAATCCTCAATCCTCAATCCTCAATCCTCAATCCTCATTTTCCAATCATCAATACCCAATCCTCAATCTTCAATCCTCAATCCTCAATCCTCAATTCTCAAACCTCAATCCTCAATCCTCAGACCTCAAACATCAATACTCAACCCTCAGTCCTCGTCCTCAATCCACAACCTTCTATCCTCAATCCTCAATCTTCAATCATCAATATACAATCTTCAGTCCTCAATCCTGAATCCTCAATACTCAATCCTCACTCCTCAATGTTCAATACGCGATAACCAATCCTCGATGTTCAATCCTCAATCCTCAATCCTCAATCCTCAATCTTCAATCCTCAACCCTCAATCCTCAATCCTCAGTACTCAAACCTCAATCCTCAACCTTCAATCCTCAATACTCAATCTTCAATCCTCAAGCCTCAATCCTCAATCGTCAATCCTCAATCCTCAATCGTCAGTCTTCAATCCTCAATACTCAATCTTCAATCCCCAATCCTTAATGTTCAATCCTCAATCCTCAATCCTCAATCATCAATCCTCAATCCTCAATCGTCAATCTTCAATCCTCAATACTCAATCTTCAATCCTCAATTCTCAATCCTCAATCCTCAATCCTCAATCCTCATTCTTCAATCCTCAATACCCAATCCTCAATCTTCATTCCTCAAACCTCAATCCACAATTCTCAAACCTCAATCCTCAGTCTTCAATCCTCATTCTTCAATCCTCAATACCCAATCCTCAATCTTCAATCCTCAATCCTAAATCCTCAATTCTCAATCCTCAATCCTCAGTCCTCAGTCCTCAAAACTCAATCCTCAACCCTCCGCCCTCATCGTCAATCCTCAATCCTCAATCCTCAATCCTCAATCTTCAATCCTCAATACTCAATCTTCAATCCTCAATCCTCAATCCTCAGTCCTCAAACCTCAATCCTCAATCCTCAATCCTCAATCCTCAATCCTCAATCCTCAATCTACAATTCCCAATACTCAAACTTCAATCCTCAATCCTCAGTCCTCAAACCTCTATCCTGAATCCTCAATACTGAATCCTCAATCTTCGGCCCTCAGTCCTCAACAATCAGTTGTCAATCCTCAATCCTCAATAGAATATCCTCAGTTCAGAGATTTCAATACGCAATACTCAATCTGCAATCTTCAAATCTCTATCCACCAACATCAATTCTCATCACTCAACCCTCAACACTCAGTCGCCAATCCTCAATCTTCAATCCTCAATCCTCAATCCTCCATCCTCAATCTTCAATCCTCAATCCTAAATCCTCAATCCTCAATCCTCAATCCTCAATTCTCAATCCTCAATCCTCAATCTTCAATCCTCATTCTTCAATCCTCGATACCCAATCATCAATCTTCAATCCTCAATCCTAAATCCTCAATTCTCAATCCTCAATCTTCAATCCTCAATCCTCAGTCCTCAAACCACAATTCTGAATACTCAATCCTGAATCCTCAATCTTCAATCCTCAATCCTAAATCCTCAATTCTCAATCCTCAATCCTCAGTCCTCTGACCTCAAACCTCAATCCTCAACCCTCAGCCCTCATCGTCAATCCTTAATCCTCACTCCTCAATCCTCAATCTTCAATCCTCAATACTCAATCTCCAATCCTCAATCCTCAACTGCCAACCCTCAATACTCAATCCTCAATCGTCAATCCTCAATCCCCAATCCTCAATCTTCAAACCTCAATCCGCAATCCTCAATCCTCAATCCTCAATCTTCAATCCTCAATACTCAATCTTCAATCCTCAATCCTCAATCCTCAATCCCCAATCCTCAATCCTCAATCCTCAACCTTCAATCCTCAATACTCAATCTTCAATCCTCAATCCTCAATCCTCAATCCTCAATCCTCATTTTCCAATCATCAATACCCAATCCTCAATCTTCAATCCTCAATCCTCAATCCTCAATTCTCAAACCTCAATCCTCAATCCTCAGACCTCAAACATCAATACTCAACCCTCAGTCCTCGTCCTCAATCCACAACCTTCTATCCTCAATCCTCAATCTTCAATCATCAATATACAATCTTCAGTCCTCAATCCTGAATCCTCAATACTCAATCCTCACTCCTCAATGTTCAATACGCGATAACCAATCCTCGATGTTCAATCCTCAATCCTCAATCCTCAATCCTCAATCTTCAATCCTCAACCCTCAATCCTCAATCCTCAGTACTCAAACCTCAATCCTCAACCTTCAATCCTCAATACTCAATCTTCAATCCTCAAGCCTCAATCCTCAATCGTCAATCCTCAATCCTCAATCGTCAGTCTTCAATCCTCAATACTCAATCTTCAATCCCCAATCCTTAATGTTCAATCCTCAATCCTCAATCCTCAATCATCAATCCTCAATCCTCAATCGTCAATCTTCAATCCTCAATACTCAATCTTCAATCCTCAATTCTCAATCCTCAATCCTCAATCCTCAATCCTCATTCTTCAATCCTCAATACCCAATCCTCAATCTTCATTCCTCAAACCTCAATCCACAATTCTCAAACCTCAATCCTCAGTCTTCAATCCTCATTCTTCAATCCTCAATACCCAATCCTCAATCTTCAATCCTCAATCCTAAATCCTCAATTCTCAATCCTCAATCCTCAGTCCTCAGTCCTCAAAACTCAATCCTCAACCCTCCGCCCTCATCGTCAATCCTCAATCCTCAATCCTCAATCCTCAATCTTCAATCCTCAATACTCAATCTTCAATCCTCAATCCTCAATCCTCAGTCCTCAAACCTCAATCCTCAATCCTCAATCCTCAATCCTCAATCCTCAATCCTCAATCTACAATTCCCAATACTCAAACTTCAATCCTCAATCCTCAGTCCTCAAACCTCTATCCTGAATCCTCAATACTGAATCCTCAATCTTCGGCCCTCAGTCCTCAACAATCAGTTGTCAATCCTCAATCCTCAATAGAATATCCTCAGTTCAGAGATTTCAATACGCAATACTCAATCTGCAATCTTCAAATCTCTATCCACCAACATCAATTCTCATCACTCAACCCTCAACACTCAGTCGCCAATCCTCAATCTTCAATCCTCAATCCTCAATCCTCCATCCTCAATCTTCAATCCTCAATCCTAAATCCTCAATTCTCAATCCTCAATCCTCAGTCCTCAGTCCTCAAAACTCAATCCTCAACCCTCAGCCCTCATCGTCAATCCTCAACTCTCAATCCTCAATCCTCAACCTTCAATCCTCAATACTCAATCCTCAATCCTCAATCCTCAAACCTCAATCCAAAATCTTCATTCCTCAATCTTCAATCCTCAATCCTCAATCCTGATTCTTCAATCCTCAATACCCAATCCTCAATCTCCAATCCTCAATCATCAATCCTCAATTCTCAATCCTCAATCCTCAGTCCTCAGTCCTCAAACCTCAACCCTCAACCCTCAGCCCTCATCGTCAATCCTCAATCCTCAATTCTCAATCCTCAATCATCAATCCTCAATCCTCAATCCTCAATCCTCAATCCTCAATCCTCAACCCTCGATCCTCAATCCTCAATCCTCAATCCTCAATCCTCAATCATCAATCCTCAATCCTCAATCCTCAATCCTCAATCCTCAATCCTCAATGCTCAACCCTCAGTCCTCAATCCTCAATCCTCAATACTCAATCCTCAATCCTCAATCATCAAACCTCAATTCTCAATCCTCAATTCTCAATCCTCAACAGTATATACTTAATTCACAGTTTTAAATACACAATCCACAATCTTCAACTTTCAGATCTCAATTCTCAAACATCAATTCTCAACACCCAAACCTCAACCCTCAGTCCACAATCTTCTATTCCCAACAATCAATCCTCAATATTCACTTCTCAATCCTCAATCCTCAATCCTCAATCCTCAATCCTCAATCATCAAACCTCAATTCTCAATCCTCAATTCTCAATCGTCAACAGTATATCCTTAATTCACAGTTTTAAATACTCAATCAACAATCTTCAACATTCAGATCTCAATCCTCAAACATCAATTCTCAACACCCAATCCTCAACCCTCAGTCCACAATATTCTATCCCCAATCCTCAATCCTCAATATTCAATTCTCTATCCTCAATCCTCAATCCTCAATCCGCAATACTCAATCCTCAATACTCTATCTTCAATCATCAATCTGCAGCCATCAATCCTCAATCCTCAATCCTCTGTCCTCAATCCTCAATCCTCAATCCTCAATCCTCAATCCTCAAACCTCAATCGTCAATCCTCAATCCCCAATCCACAATCTTCAATCCTCAACCCTCAATCCTCTATCCTCAATCCTCAACCTTCAATCCTCAATACTCAATCTTCAATCCTCAATCCTCAATCCTCAATCCTCAATCCTCAATCCTCAATCCTCAAACCTCAATCCTCAAACCTCAATCCGAAATCTTCATTCCTCAATCTTCAATCCTCAATCCTCAATCCTGATTCATCAATCCTCAATTGTCAATCCTCAATCCTCAGTTCTCTGTCCTCAAACCTCAATCCTCAACCCTCAGCCCTCATGGTCAATCCTCAATCCTCAATCCTCAATCCTCAATCTTCAATCTTCAATACTCAATCTCCAATCCTCAATCCTCAATCCTCAATCCCCAATCCTCAATCCTCAATCCTCAACCTTCAATCCTCAATACTCAATCTTCAACCCTCAATCCTCAATCCTCAATCCTCAATCCTCATTTTTCAATCATCAATACCCAATCCTCAATCTTCAATCCTCAATCCTCAAGCCTCAATTCTCAATCCTCAATCCTCAATCCTCAGACCTCAAACATCAATACTCAACCCTCAGTCCTCGTCCTCAATCCACAACCCTCTATCCTCAATCCTCAATCTTCAATCAGCAATATACAATCTTCAGTCCTCAATCCTTAATCCTCAATACTCAATCCTCACTCCTCAATGTTCAATACGCGATACCCAATCCTCGATGTTCAATCCTCAATCCTCAATCCTCAATCCTCAATCCTCAATCCTCAACACTCAATCCTCAATCCACAGTCCTCAAACCTCAATCCTCAACTTTCAATCCTCAATACTCAATCTTCAATCCTCAATCCTCAATCCTCAATCCTCAATCCTCAATCCTCAATCGTCAGTCTTCAATCCTCAATACTCAATCTTCAATCCTCAATCCTCAATCTTCAGTCCTCAATCCTCAATCCTCAATCATCAATCCTCAATCCTCAATCGTCAATCTTCAATCCTCAATACTCAATCTTCAATCCTCAATTCTCCATCCTCAATCCTCAATCCTCAATCCTCATTCTTCAATCCTCAATACCCAATCCTCAGACCTCAAACATCAATACGCAACCCTCAGTCCTCGTCCTCAATCCACAACCCTCAATCCTCAAACCTCAATCATTAATCATCAATGTACAATCTTCAGTCCTCAATCCTCAATCCTCAATCCTCAATCCTCAATCCTCAATGTTCAATCCGCGATACCCAATCCTCGATGTTCAAACCTCAACCCTCAATACTCAATCTCCAATCCTCAATCCTCATCTGTCAACCCTCAATACTCAATCCTCAATCGTCAATCCTCAATCCCCAATCCTCAATCTTCAAACCTCAATCCGCAATCCTCAATCCTCAATCCTCAATCTTCAATCCTCAATACTCAATCTTCAATCCTCAATCCTCAATCCTCAATCCCCAAACCTCAATCCTCAATCCTCAACCTTCAATCCTCAATACTCAATCTTCAATCCTCAATCCTCAATCCTCAATCCTCAATCCTCATTTTTCAATCATCAATACCCAATCCTCAATCTTCAATCCTCAATCCTCAATCCTCAATTCTCAAACCTCAATCCTCAATCGTCAGACCTTAAACATCAATACTCAACCCTCAGTCCTCGTCCTCAATCCACAACCCTCTATCCTCAATCCTCAATCTTCAATCATCAATATACAATCTTCAGTCCTCAATCCTCAATCCTCAACTTTCAATCCTCAATACTCAATCTTCAATCCTCAAGCCTGAATCCTCAATCCTCAATCCTCAATCCTCAATCGTCAGTCTTCAATCCTCAATACTCAATCTTCAATCCTCAATCCTCAATGTTCAATCCTCAATCCTCAATCCTCAATCATCAATCCTCAATCCTCAATCGTCAATCTTCAATCCTCAATACTCAATCTTCAATCCTCAATTCTCAATCCTCAATCCTCAATCCTCAATCCTCATTCTTCAATCCTCAATACCCAATCCTCAATCTTCATTCCTCAAACCTCAATCCTCAATTCTCAATCCTCAATCCTCAATCTTCAATCCTCATTCTTCAATCCTCAATACCCAATCCTCAATCTTCAATCCTCAATCCTAAATCCTCAATTCTCAATCCTCAATCCTCAGTCCTCAGTCCTCAAAACTCAATCCTCAACCCTCCGCCCTCATCGTCAATCCTCAATCCTCAATCCTCAATCCTCAATCTTCAATCCTCAATACTCAATCTTCAATCCTCAATCCTCAATTCTTAATCCTCAATCCTCAATCCTCAATCCTCAATCCTCAGTCCTCAAACCTCAATCCTCAGTCCTCAATCCTCAATCCTAAATCCTCAATTCTCAATCCTCAATCCTCAGTCCTCAGTCCTCAAAACTCAATCCTCAACCCTCCGCCCTCATCGTCAATCCTCAATCCTCAATCCTCAATCCTCAATCTTCAATCCTCAATACTCAATCTTCAATCCTCAATCCTCAATTCTTAATCCTCAATCCTCAATCCTCAATCCTCAATCCTCAGTCCTCAAACCTCAATCCTCAGTCCTCAATCCTCAATCCTCAATCCTCAATCCTCAATCTACAATTCCCAATACTCAAACTTCAATCCTCAATCCTCAGTCCTCAAACCTCTATCCTGAATCCTCAATACTGAATCCTCAATCTTCGGCCCTCAGTCCTCAACAATCAGTTGTCAATCCTCAATCCTCAATAGAATATCCTCAGTTCAGAGATTTCAATAGGCAATACTCAATCTGCAATCTTCAAACCTCTATCCACCAACATCAATTCTCATCACTCAACCCTCAACACTCAGTCCCCAATCCTCAATCTTCAATCCTCAATCCTCAATCCTCCATCCTCATTCTTCAATCCTCAATACCCAAACCTCAATCTTCAATCCTCAATCCTAAATCCTCAATTCTCAATCCTCAATCCTCAGTCCTCAGTCCTCAAAACTCAATCCTCAACCCTCAGCCCTCATCGTCAATCCTCAATTCTCAATCCTGAATCCTCAACCTTCAATCCTCAATACTCAATCCTCAATCCTCAATCCTCAAACCTCAATCAAAAATCTTCATTCCTCAATCTTCAATCCTCAATCCTCAATCCTGATTCTTCAATCCTCAATACCCAATCGTCAATCTTCAATCCTCAATCATCAATCCTCAATTCTCAATCCTCAATCCTCAGTCCTCAGTCCTCAAACCTCAACCCTCAACCCTCAGCCCTCATCGTCAATCCTCAATCCTCAATTCTCAATCCTCAATCATCAATCCTCAATCCTCAATCCTCAATCCTCAATCCTCAATCCTCAACCCTCGATCCTCAATCCTCAATCCTCAATCCTCAATCCTCAATCATCAATCCTCAATCCTCAATCCTCAATCCTCAATCCTCAATCCTCAATGCTCAATCCTCAATCCTCAATCCTCAAACCTCAATCCTCAATCCTCAACGCTCATTCCTCAATCCTCAATTCTGAATCCTCAATCATCAATCCTCAATCCTCAATACTCAATCCTCAATCCTCAATCCTCAATACTCAATCTCCAATCCTCAATCCTCAATCTTCAATCCTCAATCCTCAATCCTCAATCATCAATCCTCAATCCTCAATCGTCAATCTTCAATCCTCAATACTCAATCTTCAATCCTCAATTCTCAATCCTCAATCCTCAATCCTCAATCCTCATTCTTCAATCCTCAATACCCAATCCTCAGACCTAAAACATCAATACGCAACCCTCAGTCCTCGTCCTCAATCCACAACCCTCAATCCTCAAACCTCAATCTTTAATCATCAATGTACAATCTTCAGTCCTCAATCCTCAATCCTCAATCCTCAATCCTCAATGTTCAATCCGCGATACCCAATCCTCGATGTTCAAACCTCAACCCTCAATACTCAATCTCCAATCCTCAATCCTCAACTGTCAACCCTCAATACTCAATCCTCAATCGTCAATCCTCAATCCCCAATCCTCAATCTTCAAACCTCAATCCGCAATCCTCAATCCTCAATCCTCAATCTTCAATCCTCAATCCTCAATCCTCAATCCTCAAACCTCAATCCTCAATCCTCAACGCTCATTCCTCAATCCTCAATTCTGAATCCTCAATCATCAATCCTCAATCCTCAATACTCAATCCTCAATCCTCAATCCTCAAACCTCAATCCTCAATCGTCAGTACTCCATCCTCAATTCCCAATCCTCAACAGTATATCCTTAATTCACAGTTTTAAATACACAATCCACAATCTTCAACTTTCAGATCTCAATCCTAAAACATCAATTCTCAACACCCAATCCTCAACCCTCAGTCCACAATCTTCTATTCCCAACAATCAATCCTCAATATTCACTTCTCAATCCTCAATCCTCAATCCTCAATCCTCAATCCCCAAACCTCAATCCTCAATCCTCAATTCTCAATCCTCAACAGTATATCCTTAATTCACAGTTTTAAGTACTCAATCCACAATCTTCAACATTCAGATCTCAATCCTCAAACATCAGTTCTCAACACCCAATCCTCAACCCTCAGTCCACAATATTCTATCCCCAATCCTCAATCCTCAATATTCAATTCTCTATCCTCAATCCTCAATCCTCAATCCGCAATAGTCAAACCTCAATACTCTATCTTCAGTCATCAATCTGCAGCCATCAATCCTCAATCCTCAATCCTCTGTCCTCAATCCTCAATCCCCAATCCTCAATCCTCAATCCTCAAACCTCAATCCTCAATCCTCGACGCTCATTCCTCAATCCTCAATTCTCAATTCTCAATCCTCAATCATCAATCCTCAATCCTCAATCCTCAATCCTCAATCCACAACCCTCGATCCTCAATCCTCAATCCTCAATCCTCAATCCTCAATCATCAATCCTCAATCCTCAATCCTCAATCCTCAATACTCAATCCTCAATCCTCAATCCTCAATCCTCAAACCTCAATCCTCAATCATCAGCGCTCATTCCTCAATCCTCAATTCTCAACCCTCAATCATCAATCCTCAATCCTCAATCCTCAATCCTCAACCCTCGATCCTCAATCCTCAATCCTCAATCCTCGATCCTCAATCATCAATCCTCAATCCTCAATCCTCAATCCTCAATCCTCAATCCTCAAACCTCAGTCCTCAATACTCAGTCCTCAATCTTCAAACATCAATCCTCAATCCTCAATCCTCAATCCTCAATTCTCAATCCTCAATCCTCAATCCTCAATCCTCAAACCTCAATCCTCAATCCTCAATCCTCAATCTTCAATCATCAATCCTCAATCCTCAATCCTCAATCCTCAATTCTCAATCCTCAACAGTATATCCTTAATTCACAGTTTTAAATACTCAATCCACAATCTTCAACATTCAGATCTCAATCCTCAAACATCAATTCTCAACACCCAATCCTCAACCCTCAGTCCACAATATTCTATCCCCAATCCTCAATCCTCAATATTCAATTCTCTATCCTCAATCCTCAATACTCATCCTCAATTCTCTATCTTCAATCATCAATCTGCAGCTATCAATCCTCAATACTCAATCGTCAGTCCTCAATCCTCAATCCTCAATCCTCCATCCTCAACCCTCAATCCTCAATAAAATAGCTTCAATTCTCACTATTGAATACTCAATCCTCATTCTTCAAATCTCAGTCTACGAACAACAATTCTCAACACTCAATGCTCAAACCTCAGTCCTCAATCTTCTATCCTCTATCGTCAATCCTCAGTCTTCAATCCTCAATCCTCAGTACTCAATCCTCAATCCTCAATCCTCAATCCTCAATCCTCAATGCTCAATCCTCAACCCTCAATTCTCAAAGCTCAACAGTATATCCTCTATGCTCAGTTTTCAATACTCAAACTTCAATTTTCAATATTCAAATCTCAATGCTCAAACCTCAATCCTCAGTGCCCAATCCTCAATCCTCAATCCTCAAATCTCAGTCCACAATTCTCAACAGTTAATGTTCATACCTCAGCCCACGAATCTCAATCCTCAATATTCAGTGCTCAATCCTCAATCCTCAACCCTGAAACCTCAACACTCAGTCCTCAGTCATCAATCTTCAATCCGCAGGCCTCAATCCTCGATCTACGATCCTCAATCCTCAATCCTGAATCCTTAATCCTCAATTCGCAATCCTCAATCATCAATCCTCAATCCGCAATCCTCAATCCTCAATCCTCAATCCTCAACACTCATTCCTCAATCTTCAATCCTCAATCCTCAATCATCAATCCTCAATACTCAATCCTCAATCCTCAATCCTCAATCCTCAACCCTCAATCCTCAATCCTCAATCCTCAATCTTCAATCATTAATCCTCAATCCTCAATCCTCAATTATCAATCGTCAATACTCAATCCTCAATCCTCAAACCTCAATCCTCAATCGTCAATCATCAATCCTCAATCCTCAATCCTCAATCCTCAATCCTCAATCCTCAATGCTCAATCCTCAGTACTCAATCCTCAATCCTCAATCCACAATCCTCAATCCTCAATCCTCAATCCTCAATCCTCAATCATCGAACCTCAATCCTCAATCCTCAATTCTCAATCCTCAACAGTATATCCTTAATTCACAGTTTTAAATACTCAATCCACAATCTTCAACATTCAGATCTCAATCCTCAAACATCAATTCTCAACACCCAATCATCAACCCTCAGTCCACAATATTCTATCCCGAATCCTCAATCCTCAATATTCAATTCTCAATCCTCAATCCTCAATACTCATCCTCAATTCTCTATCTTCAATCATCAATCTGCAGCTATCAATCCTCAATACTCAATCGTCAGTCCTCAATCCTCAATCCTCAATCCTCCATCCTCAACCCTCAATCCTCAACCCTCACTCTTCAATCCTCAATCTTCAATACTCAATCCTCAACCATTAATCCTCAGTCTTCAATCATCAATCCTCAATCGTCAATCCTCAATAAAATAGCTTCAATTCTCACTATTCAATACTCAATCCTCATTCTTCAAATCTCAGTCTACGAACGACAACTCTCAGCACTCAATGCTCAACCCTCAGTCCTCAATCTTCAATCCTCTATACTCAATCATCAATATTCAATCCTCAATCCTCAGTACTCAATCCTCAATCCCCAATCCTCAATCCTCAAATCTCAATCCTCAGTCCTCAATCCTCAATCCTCAATCATCAATCCTCAATCCCCAATCCTCAATCCTCAATCCTCAATACTCAACCCTCAATCCTCAATCCTCAATCCTCAATCCTCAATCCTCAATCCTCAATCCTCAATCCTCAATCCACAATCCTCAATCCTCAATCCTCAATCCTCAATCCTCAAACCACAATCCTCAATCCTCAAACCTCAATCCTCAATCCTCAATCCTCAATCATCAATCCTCAATCCTCAGTCCTCAATCCTCAATACTCAATCCTCAATCCTCAGCCATCAATCCTCAATCCTGAATCATCAATCCTCAATCGTCATTCCTCAATAAAATAGCTTCTATTCTCAGTATTCAATACTCAATCCTCATTCTTCAAATCTCAGTATACAAACAACAATTCTCAGCACTCAATGCTCAACACTCAGTCCTCAACCTTCAATCCTCTATACTCTATCATCAATGCTCAATCCTCAATCCTCAATCCTCAATCCTCAATCCTCAATCCTCAACCCTCAATCCTCAATAATCAATCCTTAATCCTCAATCCTCAATCCTCAATCATCAATCCTCAATCCTGAAACCTCAATCCTGAATCCTCAATCCTCAATCCTCAATCCTCAAAGCTCAATCCTCAACCTTCAATTCTCAAAGCTCAACAGTATATCCTCTATGCTCAGTTTTCAGTACTCAACCCTCAATTTTCAATATTCAAATTTCAATGCTCAAACCTCAATCCTCAGTGCAAAATCCTCAATCCTCAATCCTCAAATCTCAGTCCTCAATCCTCAACCGTTAATGTTCATACCTCAGTCCACGAATCTCAATCCTCAATATTCAATGCTCAATCCTCAATCCTCAACCCTGAAACCTCAACACTCAGTCCTCAGTCATCAATCTTCAATCCGCAGGCCTCAATCCTCGATCTACAATCCTCAATCCTCAATCCTGAATCCTTAATCCTCAATCCTCAATCCTCAATCATCAAACCTCAATCCGCAATCCTCAATCCTCAATCCTCAATCCTCAACACTCATTCCTCAATCTTCAATCCTCAACAGTATATCCCTAATTCACAGTTTTAAATACTCAATCCACAATCTTCGACATTCAGATCTCAATCCTCAAACATCAATTCTCAACACCCAATCCTCAAACCTCAGTCCACAATATTCTATCCCCAATCCTCAATCCTCAATATTCAATTCTCAATCCTCAATCCTCAATACTCAATCCTCAATTCTCTATCATCAGTCAACAATCTGCAGCCATCAATCCTCAATCCTCAGTCATCAGTCCTCAACCCTCAATCCTCAATCCTCAACCCTCATTCCTCAATCCTCAATCCTCAATCCTCAAACCTCAAACCTCAATCCTCAATTCTCAATCCTCAACAGTATATCCTTAATTCACAGTTTTAAATACTCAATCCACAATCTTGAACTTTCAGATCTCAATCCTCAAACATCAATTCTCAACACCCAATCCTCAGCCCTCAGTTCCCAAACTTCTATCCCCAACATTCAATCCTCAATTCTCAAACTTCAATCATCAATCTGCAGCAATCAAACCTCAATCCTCAAACCTCAATTTTCAATCCTCAACAGTATATCCTTAATTCACAGTTTTAAATACTCAATCCACAATCTTCAACTTTCAGATCTCAATCTTCAACAGTATATCCTTAATTCACAGTTTAGATACTCAATCCACATTCTTCAACTTTCAGATCTCAATCCTCAAACATCAATTCTCAACACCCAATCCTCAGCCCTCAGTCCCCAACCTTCCATCCCCAAAACGCAATCCTCAATTCTCAATCTTCAATCATCAATCTGCAGCCATCAAACCTCAATCCTCAATCCTCAACCCTCATTCCTCAATCCTCAATCCTCAATCCTCAATCCCCAATCCTCAATCCTCAATCCTCAACCCTCAATCCTCAATCCTCAATCCTCTATCCTCAATCCTCATTCCTGAATCCTCAAACCTCAATCCTCAATCCTTAATTCTCAATCCTCAACAGTATATCCTTAATTCACAGTTTTAAATACTCAATCCACAATCTTCAACATTCAGATCTCAATCCTCAAACATCAATTGTCAACACCCAATCCTCAACACTCAGTTCACAATATTTTATCCCCAATCCTCAATCCTTAATATTCAATTCTCAATCCTCAATCCTCAATCCGCAATACTCAATCCTCAATTCTCTATCTTCAGTTATCAATCTGCAGCCATCAATCCTCAATCCTCAAACCTCTGTCCTCAATCCTCAATCCTCAATCCTCAATCCTCAATCCTCAATCCTGAATCCTTAATCCTCAATCCTCAATCTTCAATCCCCAATCCTCAACCATTAATCCTCAGTCTTCAATCATCAATCCTCAATCGTCAATTCTCAATAAAATAGCTTCAATTCTCACTATTCAGTACTCAATCCTCATTCTTCAAATCTCAGTCTACGAACAACAACTCTCAGCACTCAATGCTCAACCCTCAGTCCTCAATCTTCAATCCTCTATACTCAATCATCAATATTCAATCCTCAATCCTCAGTACTCAATCTTCAATCCCCAATCCTCAATCCTCAAATCTCAATCCTCAGTCCTCAATCCTCAATCCTCAATCGTCAATCCTCAATCCCCAATCCTCAGTCCTCAATCCTCAATACTCAACCCTCAATCCTCAATCCTCAATCCTCAATCCTCAATCCTCAATCCTCAATCCTCAATCCTCAATCCACAATCCTCAATCCTCAATCCTCAATCCTCAATCCTCAAACCACAATCCTCAATCCTCAAACCTCAATCCTCAATCCTCAATCCTCAATCATCAATCATCAATCCTCAGTCCTCAATCCTCAATACTCAATCCTCAATCGTCAGTCCCCAAACTTCAATCCTCAATATTCAATACACCCTCCTCAATTCGCAACACTCATCCGCAACCCCCAGTCCTCAATTCTCATTCCTCAGTCCTCAAGCCTCAATCTTCAATCCTCAATCCTCAGTCATCAATCCTCAATCCTGAATCATCAATCCTCAATCGTCAATCCTCAATAAAATAGCTTCTATTCTCAGTATTCAATACTCAATCCTCATTCTTCAAATCTCAGTATACAAACAACAATTCTCAGCACTCAATGCTCAACACTCAGTCCTCAACCTTCAATCCTCTATACTCTATCATCAATGCTCAATCCTCAATCCTCAATCCTCAATCCTCAATCCTCAATCCTCAACCCTCAATCCTCAATATTCAATCCTTAATCCTCAATCCTCAATCCTCAAGCATCAATCCTCAATCCTGAAACCTCAATCCTGAATCCTCAATCCTCAATCCTCAATCCTCAAAGCTCAATCCTCAACCTTCAATTCTCAAAGCTCAACAGTATATCCTCTATGCTCAGTTTTCAGTACTCAACCCTCAATTTTCAATATTCAAATCTCAATGCTCAAACCTCAATCCTCAGTGCAAAATCCTCAATCCTCAATCCTCAAATCTCAGTCCTCAATCCTCAACCGTTAATGTTCATACCTCAGTCCACGAATCTCAATCCTCAATATTCAATGCTCAATCCTCAATCCTCAACCCTGAAACCTCAACACTCAGTCCTCAGTCATCAATCTTCAATCCGCAGGCCTCAATCCTCGATCTACAATCCTCAATCCTCAATCCTGAATCCTTAAGCCTCAATCCTCAATCCTCAATCATCAATCCTCAATCCGCAATCCTCAATCCTCAATCCTCAATCCTCAACACTCATTCCTCAATCTTCAATCCTCAACAGTATATCCCTAATTCACAGTTTTAAATACTCAATCCACAATCTTCGACATTCAGATCTCAATCCTCAAACATCAATTCTCAACACCCAATCCTCAAACCTCAGTCCACAATATTCTATCCCCAATCCTCAATCCTCAATATTCAATTCTCAATCCTCAATCCTCAATACTCAATCCTCAATTCTCAATCATCAGTCAACAATCTGCAGCCATCAATCCTCAATCCTCAGTCATCAGTCCTCAACCCTCAATCCTCAATCCTCAACCCTCATTCCTCAATCCTCAATCCTCAATCCTCAAACCTCAAACCTCAATCCTCAATTCTCAATCCTCAACAGTATATCCTTAATTCACAGTTTTAAATACTCAATCCACAATCTTGAACTTTCAGATCTCAATTCTCAAACATCAATTCTCAACACCCAATCCTCAACCCTCAGTTCCCAAACTTCTATCCCCAACATTCAATCCTCAATTCTCAAACTTCAATCATCAATCTGCAGCAATCAAACCTCAATCCTCAATCCTCAATTTTCAATCCTCAACAGTATATCCTTAATTCACAGTTTTAAATACTCAATCCACAATCTTCAACTTTCAGATCTCAATCTTCAACAGTATATCCTTAATTCACAGTTTTAAATACTCAATCCACATTCTTCAACTTTCAGATCTCAATCCTCAAACATCAATTCTCAACACCCAATCCTCAACCCTCAGTCCCCAACCTTCCATCCCCAAAACGCAATCCTCAATTCTCAATCTTCAATCATCAATCTGCAGCCATCAAACCTCAATCCTCAATCCTCAACCCTCATTCCTCAATCCTCAATCCTCAATCCTCAATCCCCAATCCTCAATCCTCAATCCTCAACCCTCAATCCTCAATCCTCAATCCTCTATCCTCAATCCTCAATCCTCAATCCTCAAACCTCAATCCTCAATCCTTAATTCTCAATCCTCAACAGTATATCCTTAATTCACAGTTTTAAATACTCAATCGACAATCTTCAACATTCAGATCTCAATCCTCAAACATCAATTGTCAACACCCAATCCTCAACACTCAGTTCACAATATTTTATCCCCAATCCTCAATCCTTAATATTCAATTCTCAATCCTCAATCCTCATTCCGCAATACTCAATCCTCAATCCTCTATCTTCAGTTATCAATCTGCAGCCATCAATCCTCAATCCTCAAACCTCTGTCCTCAATCCTCAATCCTCAATCCTCAATCCTCAATCCTCAAACCTCAATCCTCAATCCGCAACCCTCATTCCTCAATACTCAATCCTCAATCCTCAATCATCAATCCCCAATCCTCAATCCTCAATCCTCAATCCTCAACCCTCAATCCTCAATCCTCAATCCTCAATCCTCAATCCTGAATCCTTAATCCTCAATCCTCAATCCTCAATCACCAATCCTCAAACCTCAATCCTCAATCCTCCATCCTCAATCCTCAATCCTCAGTCCTCAATCCTCAACCCTCAATCCTCAATCCTCAATCCTCAATCCTCAATCCTCAATCCTCAATCCTCAATCCTCAATCCTCAATCCTCAATCAACAATCCTCAATCCTCAATCCTCAATCCTCAATCCTCAACCCTCAATCCTCAATCCTCAATCCTAAATCCTCAATCTTCAATCCTCAATCCTCAATCCTCAATCCTCAATCATCAATCCTCAATCCGCAATCCTCAATCCTCAATCCTCAAACCTTAACACTCATTCCTCAATCTTCAATCCTCAACAGTATATCCCTAATTCACAGTTTTAAATACTCAATCCACAATCTTCAACATTCAGATCTCAATCCTCAAACATCAATTCTCAACACCCAATCCTCAACCCTCAGTCCACAATATTCTATCCTCAATACTCAATCCTCAATATTCAATTCTCAATCCTCAATCCTCAATCCGCAATACTCAATCCTCAATTCTCTATCTTCAATCGTCAATCTGCAGCCATCAAACCTCAATCCTCAATCCTCTGTCCTCAATCCTCAATCCTCAATCCTCAATCCTCAATCCTCAATCCTCAATCCTCAATCCTCAACACTCATTCCTCAGTCCTCAATCCTCAATCCTCAATCATCAATCCTCAATACTCAATCCTCAATCCTCAATCCTCAATCCTCAACCCTCAATCCTCAATCCTCAATCCTCAATCTTCAATCATCAATCCTCAATCCTCAATCCTCAATCCTCAATCCTCAATCCTCAATCCTCAAACCTCAATCCTCAATCGTCAATACTCCATCCTCAATTCTCAATCCTCAACAGTATATCCTTAATTCACAGTTTTAAATACACAATCCACAATCTTCAACTTTCAGATCTCAATTCTCAAACATCAATTCTCAACACCCAATCCTCAACCCTGAGTCCACAACCTTCTATTCCCAAACCTCAATCCTCAGTATTCAATTCTCAATCCTCAATCCTCAATCCTCAATACTCAATCCTCAATTCTCAATCTTCAATCATCAATCTGCAGCCATCAATCCTCAATCCTCAATCCTCAGCCCTCATTCCTCAATCCTCAACCCTGAACCCTCAATCCTCAACCCTCACTCTTCAATCCTCAATCTTCAATCCTCAATCCTCAAACATTAATCCTCAATCTTCAATCGTCAATCCTCAATCCTCAATCCTCAATCCTCAATCATCAAACCTCAATCCTCAATCCTCAATTCTCAATCCTCAACAGTATATCCTTAATTGACAGTTATAAATACTCAATCCACAACCTTCAACATTCAGATCTCAATCCTCAAACATCAATTCTCAACACCCAATCCTCAACCCTGAGTCCACAATATTCTATCCTCAATCCTCAATCCTCAATATTCAATTCTCAATCCTCAATCCTCAATCCGCAATACTCAATCCTCAATTCTATATCTTCAATCATCAATCTGCAGCCAGAAAACCTCAATCCTCAAGCCTCTGTCCTCAATCCTCAATCCTCAATCCTCAATCCTCAATCCTCAATCCTCAATCCTCAATCCTCAACCCTCATTCCTCAATCCTCAATCCTCAATCCTCAATCATCAATCCTCAATACTCAATCCTCAATCCTCAATCTTCAATCCTCAACCCTCAATCCTCAATCCTCAATCCTCAATCTTCAATCCTCAATCCTCAATCCTCAATCCTCAACCCTCGATCCTCAATCTTCAATCCTCAATCCTCAGTACTCAATCCTCAATCCTCAATCCTCAAACTTCAACCCTCAATCCTCAATCCTCAATCATCAATCCTCAATCCTCAATCCTCAATACTCAATCCTCAATTCTCAGTCCGCAAACTTCAGTCCTCAATATTCAATGCTCCCACCTTAATTCACAACACTCAGTCCTCAACCCCCAGTCCTCAATTCTCATTCCTCAGTCCTCAAGCCTCAATCTTCAATCCTCAATCCTCAGCCATCAATCCTCAATCCTGAATCATCAATCCTCAATCGTCAATCCTCAATAAAATAGCTTCTATTCTCAGTATTCAATACCCAATCCTCGTTCTTCAAATCTCAGTATACAAACAACAATTCTCAGCACTCAATGCTCAACCCTCAGTCCTCAATCTTCAATCCTCTATACTCAATCATCAATCCTCAATCCTCAATCCTCAATCTTCAATCCTCAATCCTCAATCCTCAATCCTCAACCCTCAATCCTCAATCCTCAATCGTCAATCGTCAATCCTCAATCCCCAATCCTCAATCTTCAATCATCAATGCTCAATCGTCAATCCTCAATAAAATAGCTTCAATTCTCACTATTCAATACTCAATCCTCATTCTTCAAATCTCAGACTACGAACAATAATTCTCAGCACACAATGCTCAACCCTGAGTCCTCAATCTTGAATCCTCTATACTCAATCATCAATATTCAATCCTCAATCCTCAGTACTCGATCCTCAATCCTCAATCCTCAATCTTCAAACCTCAATCCTCAATCCTCAATCCTTAATCCTCAATCATCAACCCTCAATGCTCAATCCTCAATCCTCAATCCTCAATCATCAACCCTCAATCCTCTATCCTCAATCGTCAATCATCAATCCTCAATCCTCAATCCTCAACCCTCAATCCTCAATCCTCAATCCTGAATTCTCTATCCTCAATCCTCAATCATCAATCCTCAATCCTCTATCCTCAATCCTCAATCCTCAATCCTCAATCCTCAATCCTCAATCCTCAATCCTCCACCCTCAATCCTCAATCCTCAATCCTGAATCCTCAATCCTCAATCACCAATCCTCAATCCTCAATCCTCAATAAAATAGCTTCAATTCTCACTATTCAATACTCAATACTCATTCTTCAAATCTCAGTCTACGAACAACAATTCTCAACACTCAATGCTCAACCCTCAGTCCTCAATCTTCAATACTCTATCGTCGAACCTCAGTCTTCAATCCTCAATCCTCAGTACTCAATCCTCAATCCTCAATCCTGAATCCTCAATTCTCAATACTCAACAGTGTATTCTCAATTCACAGTTTTCAACACCCAATCCATAATCTTCAATATACAAACCTCAAACCTCAAACATCAATCCTCAACACTCAATCCTCAACACCCAATCCTCATAATTCAACTCTCAATCCTCAGTCCTAAACCCTTAGTCCTCAATCCTCAATCCTCAACCATCCATCCTCAATCCTCAATCCTGAACCATCCATCCTCGATCCTCAATCCTCAATACTCAATCCTCATCCTTCAGCCATCAATCCTCAAGCATCAATCCTCAATCCTCAATCCTCAATCATCAATCCTCAATCCTCAACACTCGATCCTCAATCCTCAATACTCAATCATCAATCCTCAATCCTCAAACCTCAATCCTCAGTCCTCAAGCCTCATTCCTCAATCCTCAATCCTCAATCCTCAATCATCAATTCTCAATTCTCAATCCTCAATCCTCAATCCTCAATCAACAATCCTCAATCCTCAATCCTCAATCCTCAATCCTGAATCCTTAATCCTCAATCCTCAATCCTCAATCACCAATCCTCAAACCTCAATCCTCAATCCTCCATCCTCAATCCTCAATCCTCAGTCCTCAATCCTCAACCCTCAATCCTCAATCCTCAATCCTCAATCCTCAATCCTCAATCCTCAATCCTCAATCCTCAATCCTCAATCCTCAATCAACAATCCTCAATCCTCAATCCTCAATCCTCAATCCTCAACCCTCAATCCTCAATCCTCAATCCTAAATCCTCAATCTTCAATCCTCAATCCTCAATCCTCAATCCTCAATCATCAATCCTCAATCCGCAATCCTCAATCCTCAATCCTCAAACCTTAACACTCATTCCTCAATCTTCAATCCTCAACAGTATATCCCTAATTCACAGTTTTAAATACTCAATCCACAATCTTCAACATTCAGATCTCAATCCTCAAACATCAATTCTCAACACCCAATCCTCAACCCTCAGTCCACAATATTCTATCCTCAATACTCAATCCTCAATATTCAATTCTCAATCCTCAATCCTCAATCCGCAATACTCAATCCTCAATTCTCTATCTTCAATCGTCAATCTGCAGCCATCAAACCTCAATCCTCAATCCTCTGTCCTCAATCCTCAATCCTCAATCCTCAATCCTCAATCCTCAATCCTCAATCCTCAATCCTCAACACTCATTCCTCAGTCCTCAATCCTCAATCCTCAATCATCAATCCTCAATACTCAATCCTCAATCCTCAATCCTCAATCCTCAACCCTCAATCCTCAATCCTCAATCCTCAATCTTCAATCATCAATCCTCAATCCTCAATCCTCAATCCTCAATCCTCAATCCTCAATCCTCAAACCTCAATCCTCAATCGTCAATACTCCATCCTCAATTCTCAATCCTCAACAGTATATCCTTAATTCACAGTTTTAAATACACAATCCACAATCTTCAACTTTCAGATCTCAATTCTCAAACATCAATTCTCAACACCCAATCCTCAACCCTGAGTCCACAACCTTCTATTCCCAAACCTCAATCCTCAGTATTCAATTCTCAATCCTCAATCCTCAATCCTCAATACTCAATCCTCAATTCTCAATCTTCAATCATCAATCTGCAGCCATCAATCCTCAATCCTCAATCCTCAGCCCTCATTCCTCAATCCTCAACCCTGAACCCTCAATCCTCAACCCTCACTCTTCAATCCTCAATCTTCAATCCTCAATCCTCAAACATTAATCCTCAATCTTCAATCGTCAATCCTCAATCCTCAATCCTCAATCCTCAATCATCAAACCTCAATCCTCAATCCTCAATTCTCAATCCTCAACAGTATATCCTTAATTGACAGTTATAAATACTCAATCCACAACCTTCAACATTCAGATCTCAATCCTCAAACATCAATTCTCAACACCCAATCCTCAACCCTGAGTCCACAATATTCTATCCTCAATCCTCAATCCTCAATATTCAATTCTCAATCCTCAATCCTCAATCCGCAATACTCAATCCTCAATTCTATATCTTCAATCATCAATCTGCAGCCAGAAAACCTCAATCCTCAAGCCTCTGTCCTCAATCCTCAATCCTCAATCCTCAATCCTCAATCCTCAATCCTCAATCCTCAATCCTCAACCCTCATTCCTCAATCCTCAATCCTCAATCCTCAATCATCAATCCTCAATACTCAATCCTCAATCCTCAATCTTCAATCCTCAACCCTCAATCCTCAATCCTCAATCCTCAATCTTCAATCCTCAATCCTCAATCCTCAATCCTCAACCCTCGATCCTCAATCTTCAATCCTCAATCCTCAGTACTCAATCCTCAATCCTCAATCCTCAAACTTCAACCCTCAATCCTCAATCCTCAATCATCAATCCTCAATCCTCAATCCTCAATACTCAATCCTCAATTCTCAGTCCGCAAACTTCAGTCCTCAATATTCAATGCTCCCACCTTAATTCACAACACTCAGTCCTCAACCCCCAGTCCTCAATTCTCATTCCTCAGTCCTCAAGCCTCAATCTTCAATCCTCAATCCTCAGCCATCAATCCTCAATCCTGAATCATCAATCCTCAATCGTCAATCCTCAATAAAATAGCTTCTATTCTCAGTATTCAATACCCAATCCTCGTTCTTCAAATCTCAGTATACAAACAACAATTCTCAGCACTCAATGCTCAACCCTCAGTCCTCAATCTTCAATCCTCTATACTCAATCATCAATCCTCAATCCTCAATCCTCAATCTTCAATCCTCAATCCTCAATCCTCAATCCTCAACCCTCAATCCTCAATCCTCAATCGTCAATCGTCAATCCTCAATCCCCAATCCTCAATCTTCAATCATCAATGCTCAATCGTCAATCCTCAATAAAATAGCTTCAATTCTCACTATTCAATACTCAATCCTCATTCTTCAAATCTCAGACTACGAACAATAATTCTCAGCACACAATGCTCAACCCTGAGTCCTCAATCTTGAATCCTCTATACTCAATCATCAATATTCAATCCTCAATCCTCAGTACTCGATCCTCAATCCTCAATCCTCAATCTTCAAACCTCAATCCTCAATCCTCAATCCTTACTCCTCAATCATCAACCCTCAATGCTCAATCCTCAATCCTCAATCCTCAATCATCAACCCTCAATCCTCTATCCTCAATCGTCAATCATCAATCCTCAATCCTCAATCCTCAACCCTCAATCCTCAATCCTCAATCCTGAATTCTCTATCCTCAATCCTCAATCATCAATCCTCAATCCTCTATCCTCAATCCTCAATCCTCAATCCTCAATCCTCAATCCTCAATCCTCAATCCTCCACCCTCAATCCTCAATCCTCAATCCTGAATCCTCAATCCTCAATCACCAATCCTCAATCCTCAATCCTCAATAAAATAGCTTCAATTCTCACTATTCAATACTCAATACTCATTCTTCAAATCTCAGTCTACGAACAACAATTCTCAACACTCAATGCTCAACCCTCAGTCCTCAATCTTCAATACTCTATCGTCGAACCTCAGTCTTCAATCCTCAATCCTCAGTACTCAATCCTCAATCCTCAATCCTGAATCCTCAATTCTCAATACTCAACAGTGTATTCTCAATTCACAGTTTTCAACACCCAATCCATAATCTTCAATATACAAACCTCAAACCTCAAACATCAATCCTCAACACTCAATCCTCAACACCCAATCCTCATAATTCAACTCTCAATCCTCAGTCCTAAACCCTTAGTCCTCAATCCTCAATCCTCAACCATCCATCCTCAATCCTCAATCCTGAACCATCCATCCTCGATCCTCAATCCTCAATACTCAATCCTCATCCTTCAGCCATCAATCCTCAAGCATCAATCCTCAATCCTCAATCCTCAATCATCAATCCTCAATCCTCAACACTCGATCCTCAATCCTCAATACTCAATCATCAATCCTCAATCCTCAAACCTCAATCCTCAGTCCTCAAGCCTCATTCCTCAATCCTCAATCCTCAATCCTCAATCATCAATTCTCAATTCTCAATCCTCAATCCTCAATCCTCAATCCTCAATCCTCAATCCTCAACCCTCGATCCTCAATCTTCAATCCTCAATCATCAGTACTCAATCCTCAATGCTCAATCCTCAAACCTCAATCCTCAATCATCAATCCTCAATCCTCAATCCTCAATCCTCAATCCTCAATCCTCAAACCTCAATCCTCAATCCTCAATCCTCAATCTTCAATCATCAAGCCTCAATCCTCAATCCTCAATCCTCAATCCTCAATCCTCAATCCTCAAACCTCAATCCTCAATCGTCAATACTCCATCCTCAATTCTCAATCCTCAACAGTATATCCTTAATTCACAGTTTTAAATACACAACCCACAATCTTCAACTTTCAGATCTCAATTCTCAAACATCAATTCTCAACACCCAATCCTCAACCCTCAGTCCACAATCTTCTATTCCCAAACCTCAATCCTCAATATTCAATTCTCAATCCTCAATCCTCAATCCTCAATCCTCAATTCTCAATCGTCAATCCTCAATCCTCAAACCTCAACCCTCAATCCTTAATCCTCAATCCTCAGACCTCGATCCTCAATCTTCAATAATCAATCCTCAGTACTCAAAGCTCAATCCTCAATCCTCAATCCTCAATCATCAATCCTCAATCCTCAATCCTCAATACTGAATCCTCAACAGTATATCCTTAATTCACAATTTTAAATACTCAATCCACAATCTTCAACATTCAGATCTCAATCCTCAAACATCAATTCTCAACACCCAATCCTCAACCCTCAGTCCACAATTCTCTATCCCCAGTCCTCAATCCTCAATATTCAATTCTCAATCCTCAATCCCCAATCCGCAATACTGAATCCTCAATTCTCTATCTTGAATCATCAATCTGCAGCCATCAATCCTCAATCCTCAATCCTCTGCCCTCAATCCTCAATCCTCAGTACTCAATCCTCAATCCTCAATCCTCAAACCTCAATCCTCAATTATCAATCCTCAATCCTCAATCCTCAATCCTCAATCCTCAATCCTCAAACCTCAATCCTCAATCCTCAATCCTCAATCTTCAATCATCAATCCTCAATCCTCAATCCTCAATCCTCAATCCTCAATCCTCAAACCTCAATCCTCAATCGTCAATACTCCATCCTCAATTCTCAATCCTCAACAGTATATCCTTAATTCACAGTTTTAAATACACAACCCACAACCTTCAACTTTCAGATCTCAATTCTCAAACATCAATTCTCAACACCCAATCCTCAACCCTCAGTCCACAATCTTCTATTCCCAAACCTCAATCCTCAATATTCAATTCTCAATCCTCAATCCTCAATCCTCAATCCTCAATTCTCAATCCTCAATCCTCAATCCTCAAACCTCAACCCTCAATCCTCAATCCTCAAACCTCGATCCTCAATCTTCAATCCTCAATCCTCAGTACTCAAAGCTCAATCCTCAATCCTCAATCCACAATCATCAATCCTCAATCCTCAATCCTCAATACTGAATCCTCAACAGTATATCCTTAATTCACAGTTTTAAATACTCAATCCACAATCTTCAACATTCAGATCTCAATCCTCAAACATCAATTCTCAACACCCAATCCTCAACCCTCAGTCCCCAATACTCTATCCCCAGTCCTCAATCCTCAATATTCAATTCTCAATCCTCAATCCCCAATCCGCAATACTCAATCCTCAATTCTCTATCTTGAATCATCAATCTGCAGCCATCAATCCTCAATCCTCAATCCTCTGTCCTCAATCCTCAATCCTCAATCCTCAATCCTCAATCCTCAAACCTCAATCCTCAATCCGCAGCCCTCATTCCTCAATCCTCAATCCTCAATCCTCAATCATCAATCCTCAATCATCAATCCTCAATCCTCAATCCTCAATCCTCAACCCTCAATCCTCAATCCTCATTCTTCAATCCTCAATCCTGAATCGTTAATCCTCAATCCTCAATGCTCAATCACCAATCCTCAATCCTCAATCCTCAATCCTCCATCCTCAATCCTCAATAAAATAGCTTCAATTCTCACTATTGAATACTCAATCCTCATTCTTCAAATCTCAGTCTACGAACAACAATTCTCAACACTCAATGCTCAACTCTCAGTCCTCAATCTTCTATCCTCTATCGTCAATCCTCAGTCTTCAATCCTCAATCCTCAGTACTCAATCCTCAATCCTCAATCCTCAATCCTCAATCCTCAAAGCTCAATCCTCAACCCTCAATTCTCAAAGCTCAACAGTATATCCTCTATGCTCAGTTTTCAATACTCAAACTTCAATTTTCAATATTCAAATCTCAATGCTCAAACCTCAATCCTCAGTGCCCAATCCTCAATCCTCAATCCTCAAATCTCAGTCCACAATTCTCAACCGTTAATGTTCATACCTCAGCCCACGAATCTCAATCCTCAATATTCAGTGCTCAATCCTCAATCCTCAACCCTGAAACCTCAACACTCAGTCCTCAGTCATCAATCTTCAATCCGCAGGCCTCAATCCTCGATCTACGATCCTCAATCCTCAATCCTGAATCCTTAATCCTCAATCCTCAATCCTCAATCATCAATCCTCAATCCGCAATCCTCAATCCTCAATCCTCAATCCTCAACACTCATTCCTCAATCTTCAATCCTCAATCCTCAATCATCAATCCTCAATACTCAATCCTCAATCCTCAATCCTCAATCCTCAACCCTCAATCCTCAATCCTCAATCCTCAATCTTCAATCATTAATCCTCAATCCTCAATCCTCAATTATCAATCGTCAATACTCAATCCTCAATCCTCAAACCTCAATCCTCAATCGTCAATCATCAATCCTCAATCCTCAATCCTCAATCCTCAATCCTCAATCCTCAATGCTCAATCCTCAGTCCTCAATCCTCAATCCTCAATCCACAATCCTCAATCCTCAATCCTCAATCCTCAATCCTCAATCATCGAACCTCAATCCTCAATCCTCAATTCTCAATCCTCAACAGTATATCCTTAATTCACAGTTTTAAATACTCAATCCACAATCTTCAACATTCAGATCTCAATCCTCAAACATCAATTCTCAACACCCAATCATCAACCCTCAGTCCACAATATTCTATCCCGAATCCTCAATCCTCAATATTCAATTCTCAATCCTCAATCCTCAATACTCATCCTCAATTCTCTATCTTCAATCATCAATCTGCAGCTATCAATCCTCAATACTCAATCGTCAGTCCTCAATCCTCAATCCTCAATCCTCCATCCTCAACCCTCAATCCTCAACCCTCACTCTTCAATCCTCAATCTTCAATACTCAATCCTCAACCATTAATCCTCAGTCTTCAATCATCAATCCTCAATCGTCAATCCTCAATAAAATAGCTTCAATTCTCACTATTCAATACTCAATCCTCATTCTTCAAATCTCAGTCTACGAACGACAACTCTCAGCACTCAATGCTCAACCCTCAGTCTTCAATCTTCAATCCTCTATACTCAATCATCAATATTCAATCCTCAATCCTCAGTACTCAATCCTCAATCCCCTATCCTCAATCCTCAAATCTCAATCCTCAGTCCTCAATCCTCAATCCTCAATCATCAATCCTCAATCCCCAATCCTCAATCCTCAATCCTCAATACTCAACCCTCAATCCTCAATCCTCAATCCTCAATCCTCAATCCTCAATCCTCAATCCTCAATCCTCAATCCACAATCCTCAATCCTCAATCCTCAATCCTCAATCCTCAAACCACAATCCTCAATCCTCAAACCTCAATCCTCAATCCTCAATCCTCAATCATCAATCCTCAATCCTCAGTCCTCAATCCTCAATACTCAATCCTCAATCGTCAGTCCCCAAACTTCAATCCTCAATATTCAATACACCCTCCTCAATTCGCAACACTCATCCGCAACCCCCAGTCCTCAATTCTCATTCCTCAGTCCTCAAGCCTCAATCTTCAATCCTCAATCCTCAGCCATCAATCCTCAATCCTGAATCATCAATCCTCAATCGTCATTCCTCAATAAAATAGCTTCTATTCTCAGTATTCAATACTCAATCCTCATTCTTCAAATCTCAGTATACAAACAACAATTCTCAGCACTCAATGCTCAACACTCAGTCCTCAACCTTCAATCCTCTATACTCTATCATCAATGCTCAATCCTCAATCCTCAATCCTCAATCCTCAATCCTCAATCCTCAACCCTCAATCCTCAATATTCAATCCTTAATCCTCAATCCTCAATCCTCAATCATCAACCCTCAATCCTGAAACCTCAATCCTGAATCCTCAATCCTCAATCCTCAATCCTCAAAGCTCAATCCTCAACCTTCAATTCTCAAAGCTCAACAGTATATCCTCTATGCTCAGTTTTCAGTACTCAACCCTCAATTTTCAATATTCAAATTTCAATGCTCAAACCTCAATCCTCAGTGCAAAATCCTCAATCCTCAATCCTCAAATCTCAGTCCTCAATCCTCAACCGTTAATGTTCATACCTCAGTCCACGAATCTCAATCCTCAATATTCAATGCTCAATCCTCAATCCTCAACCCTGAAACCTCAACACTCAGTCCTCAGTCATCAATCTTCAATCCGCAGGCCTCAATCCTCGATCTACAATCCTCAATCCTCAATCCTGAATCCTTAATCCTCAATCCTCAATCCTCAATCATCAATCCTCAATCCGCAATCCTCAATCCTCAATCCTCAATCCTCAACACTCATTCCTCAATCTTCAATCCTCAATCCTCAATCATCAATCCTCAATACTCAATCCTCAATCCTCAATCCTCAATCCTCAACCCTCAATCCTCAATCCTCAATCCTCAATCTTCAATCATTAATCCTCAATCCTCAATCCTCAATTATCAATCGTCAATACTCAATCCTCAGTCCTCAAACCTCAATCCTCAATCGCCAATCCTCAATCCTCAATCCTCAATCCTCAATCCTCAATCCTCAATTCTCAATGCTCAATCCTCAGTCCTCAATCCTCAATCCTCAATCCTCAATCCTCAATCCTCAATCCTCAATCCTCAATCATCAAACCACAATCCTCAACCCTCAATTCTCAATCCTCAACAGTATATCCTTAATTCACAGTTTTAAATACTCAATCCACAATCTTCAACATTCAGATCTCAATCCTCAAACATCAATTCTCAACACCCAATCATCAACCCTCAGTCCACAATATTCTATCCCCAATCCTCAATCCTCAATATTCAATTCTCAATCCTCAATCCTCAATACTCATCCTCAATTCTCTATCTTCAATCATCAATCTGCAGCTATCAATCCTCAATACTCAATCATCAGTCCTCAATCCTCAATCCTCAATCATCAGTCCACAATCCTCAAACCTCAATCCTCAATCCTCGACCCTCATTCCTCAATCCTCAATCCTCAATACTCAATCATCAACCCTCAATCCTCAATCCTCAATCCTCAATACACAATCCTCAATCCTCAATCCTCAATCCTCAATACTCAATCCTCAACCCTCAGTCCCCAATCTTCAATCCTCAGTATTCAATGCTCCCTCCTCAATTCACGACACTCAATTCTCAACCCCCAGTCCTCAATTCTCATTCCTCAGTCCTCAAGCCTCAATCTTCAATCCTCAATCCTCAGCCATCAATGCTCAATCCTGAATCATCAATCCTCAATCGTCAATCCTCAATAAAATAGCTTCTATTCTCAGTATTCAATACTCAATCCTCATTCCTCAAATCTCAGTATACAAACAACAATTCTCAGCACTCAATGCTCAACCCTCAGTCCTCAATCTTCAATCCTCTATACTCAATCATCAAACCTCAATCCTCAATCCTCAACCCTCAATCCTCAATTCTCAATCCTCAAGAGTATATCCTTAATTCACAGTTTTAAATACTCAATCCACAATCTTCAACTTTCAGATCTCAATCCTCAAACATCAATTCTCAACACCCAATCCTCAACACTCAGTCCCCAAACTTCTATCCCCAACACTCAATCCTCAATTCTCAACCTTCAATCATCAATCTGCAGCCATCAAACCTCAATACTCAATCCTCAGTCCTCAATCCTCAATCCTCAATCCTCAATCCTCAATCCTCAAACCTCAATCCTCAATCCTCAACCCTCATTCCTCACTCCTCAATCCTCAGTCCACAATCTTCTATCCCCAACCCTCAATCCTCAATATTCAATTCTCAATCCTGTATCCTCAATCCTCAATAATCAATCCTCAATTCTCAATCTTCAATCATCAATCTGCAGCCATCAATCCTCAATCCTCAATCCTCAGTCCTCAATCCTTAATCCTCAATCCTCCATCCTCAACCCTCAATCCTCAACCCTCACTCTTCAATCCTCAATCTTCAATCCCCAATCCTCAACCATTAATCCTCAGTCTTCAATCATCAATCCTCAATCGTCAATTCTCAATAAAATAGCTTCAATTCTCACTATTCAGTACTCAATCCTCATTCTTCAAATCTCAGTCTACGAACAACAACTCTCAGCACTCAATGCTCAACCCTCAGTCCTCAATCTTCAATCCTCTATACTCAATAATCAATATTCAATCCTCAATCCTCAGTACTCAATCTTCAATCCCCAATCCTCAATCCTCAAATCTCAATCCTCAGTCCTCAATTCTCAATCCTCAATCGTCAATCCTCAATCCCCAATCCTCAATCCTCAATCCTCAATACTCAACCCTCAATCCTCAATCCTCAATCCTCAATCCTCAATCCTCAATCCTCAATCCTCAATCCTCAATCCACAATCCTCAATCCTCAATCCTCAATCCTCAATCCTCAAACCACAATCCTCAATCCTCAAACCTCAATCCTCAATCCTCAATCCTCAATCATCAATCATCAATCCTCAGTCCTCAATCCTCAATACTCAATCCTCAATCGTCAGTCCCCAAACTTCAATCCTCAATATTCAATACACCCTCCTCAATTCGCAACACTCATCCGCAACCCCCAGTCCTCAATTCTCATTCCTCAGTCCTCAAGTCTCAATCTTCAATCCTCAATCCTCAGTCATCAATCCTCAATCCTGAATCATCAATCCTCAATCGTCAATCCTCAATAAAATAGCTTCTATTCTCAGTATTCAATACTCAATCCTCATTCTTCAAATCTCAGTATACAAACAACAATTCTCAGCACTCAATGCTCAACACTCAGTCCTCAACCTTCAATCCTCTATACTCTATCATCAATGCTCAATCCTCAATCCTCAATCCTCAATCCTCAATCCTCAATCCTCAACCCTCAATCCTCAATATTCAATCCTTAATCCTCAATCCTCAATCCTCAAGCATCAATCCTCAATCCTGAAACCTCAATCCTGAATCCTCAATCCTCAATCCTCAATCCTCAAAGCTCAATCCTCAACCTTCAATTCTCAAAGCTCAACAGTATATCCTCTATGCTCAGTTTTCAGTACTCAACCCTCAATTTTCAATATTCAAATCTCAATGCTCAAACCTCAATCCTCAGTGCAAAATCCTCAATCCTCAATCCTCAAATCTCAGTCCTCAATCCTCAACCGTTAATGTTCATACCTCAGTCCACGAATCTCAATCCTCAATATTCAATGCTCAATCCTCAATCCTCAACCCTGAAACCTCAACACTCAGTCCTCAGTCATCAATCTTCAATCCGCAGGCCTCAATCCTCGATCTACAATCCTCAATCCTCAATCCTGAATCCTTAATCCTCAATCCTCAATCCTCAATCATCAATCCTCAATCCGCAATCCTCAATCCTCAATCCTCAATCCTCAACACTCATTCCTCAATCTTCAATCCTCAACAGTATATCCCTAATTCACCGTTTTAAATACTCAATCCACAATCTTCGACATTCAGATCTCAATCCTCAAACATCAATTCTCAACACCCAATCCTCAAACCTCAGTCCACAATATTCTATCCCCAATCCTCAATCCTCAATATTCAATTCTCAATCCTCAATCCTCAATCCTCAATACTCAATCCTCAATTCTCAATCATCAGTCAACAATCTGCAGCCATCAATCCTCAATCCTCAGTCATCAGTCCTCAACCCTCAATCCTCAATCCTCAACCCTCATTCCTCAATCCTCAATCCTCAATCCTCAAACCTCAAACCTCAATCCTCAATTCTCAATCCTCAACAGTATATCCTTAATTCACAGTTTTAAATACTCAATCCACAATCTTGAACTTTCAGATCTCAATCCTCAAACATCAATTCTCAACACCCAATCCTCAACCCTCAGTTCCCAAACTTCTATCCCCAACATTCAATCCTCAATTCTCAAACTTCAATCATCAATCTGCAGCAATCAAACCTCAATCCTCAATCCTCAATTTTCAATCCTCAACAGTATATCCTTAATTCACAGTTTTAAATACTCAATCCACAATCTTCAACTTTCAGATCTCAATCTTCAACAGTATATCCTTAATTCACAGTTTTAAATACTCAATCCACATTCTTCAACTTTCAGATCTCAATCCTCAAACATCAATTCTCAACACCCAATCCTCAACCCTCAGTCCCCAACCTTCCATCCCCAAAACGCAATCCTCAATTCTCAATCTTCAATCATCAATCTGCAGCCATCAAACCTCAATCCTCAATCCTCAACCCTCATTCCTCAATCCTCAATCCTCAATCCTCAATCCCCAATCCTCAATCCTCAATCCTCAACCCTCAATCCTCAATCCTCAATCCTCTATCCTCAATCCTCAATCCTCAATCCTCAAACCTCAATCCTCAATCCTTAATTCTCAATCCTCAACAGTATATCCTTAATTCACAGTTTTAAATACTCAATCCACAATCTTCAACATTCAGATCTCAATCCTCAAACATCAATTGTCAACACCCAATCCTCAACACTCAGTTCACAATATTTTATCCCCAATCCTCAATCCTTAATATTCAATTCTCAATCCTCAATCCTCAATCCGCAATACTCAATCCTCAATCCTCTATCTTCAGTTATCAATCTGCAGCCATCAATCCTCAATCCTCAAACCTCTGTCCTCAATCCTCAATCCTCAATCCTCAATCCTCAATCCTCAAACCTCAATCCTCAATCCGCAACCCTCATTCCTCAATACTCAATCCTCAATCCTCAATCATCAATCCCCAATCCTCAATCCTCAATCCTCAATCCTCAACCCTCAATCCTCAATCCTCAATCCTCAATCCTCAATCCTGAATCCTTAATCCTCAATCCTCAATCCTCAATCACCAATCCTCAAACCTCAATCCTCAATCCTCCATCCTCAATCCTCAATCCTCAGTCCTCAATCCTCAACCCTCAATCCTCAATCCTCAATCCTCAATCCTCAATCCTCAATCCTCAATCCTCAATCCTCAATCCTCAATCCTCAATCAACAATCCTCAATCCTCAATCCTCAATCCTCAATCCTCAACCCTCAATCCTCAATCCTCAATCCTCAATCCTCAATCTTCAATCCTCAATCCTCAATCCTCAATCCTCAATCATCAATCCTCAATCCGCAATCCTCAATCCTCAATCCTCAAACCTTAACACTCATTCCTCAATCTTCAATCCTCAACAGTATATCCCTAATTCACAGTTTTAAATACTCAATCCACAATCTTCGACGTTCAGATCTCAATCCTCAAACATGAATTCTCAACACCCAATCCTCAAACCTCAGTCCACAATATTCTATCCCCAATCCTCAATCCTCAATATTCAATTCTCAATCCTCAATCCTCAATACTCAATCCTCAATTCTCTATCTTCAGTCAACAATCTGCAGCCATCAATCCTCAATCCTCAGTCATCAGTCCTCAACCCTCAATCCTCAATCCTCAACCCTCATTCCTCAATCCTCAATCCTCAATCCTCAAACCTCAAACCTCAATCCTCAATTCTCAATCCTCAACAGTATATCCTTAATTCACAGTTTTAAACACTCAATCCACAATCTTGAACTTTCAGATCTCAATCCTCAAACATCAATTCTCAACACCCAATCCTCAACCCTCAGTTCCCAAACTTCTATCCCCAACATTCAATCCTCAATTCTCAAACTTCAATCATCAATCTGCAGCAATCAAACCTCAATCCTCAATCCTCAATTTTCAATCCTCAACAGTATATCCTTAATTCACAGTTTTAAATACTCAATCCACAATCTTCAACTTTCAGATCTCAATCTTCAACAGTATATCCTTAATTCACAGTTTTAAATACTCAATCCACATTCTTCAACTTTCAGATCTCAATCCTCAAACATCAATTCTCAACACCCAATCCTCAACTCTCAGTCCCCAACCTTCCATCCCCAAAACGCAATCCTCAATTCTCAATCTTCAATCATCAATCTGCAGCCATCAAACCTCAATCCTCAATCCTCAACCCTCATTCCTCAATCCTCAATCCTCAATCCCCAATCCTCAATCCTCAATCCTCAACCCTCAATCCTCAATCCTCAATCCTCTATCCTCAATCCTCAATCCTCAATCCTCAAACCTCAATCCTCAATCCTTAATTCTCAATCCTCAACAGTATATCCTTAATTCACAGTTTTAAATACTCAATCCACAATCTTCAACATTCAGATCTCAATCCTCAAACATCAATTGTCAACACCCAATCCTCAACACTCAGTTCACAATATTTTATCCCCAATCCTCAATCCTTAATATTCAATTCTCAATCCTCAATCCTCAATCCGCAATACTCAATCCTCAATTCTCTATCTTCAGTTATCAATCTGCAGCCATCAATCCTCAATCCTCAAACCTCTGTCCTCAATCCTCAATCCTCAATCCTCAATCCTCAATCCTCAAACCTCAATCCTCAATCCGCAACCCTCATTCCTCAATACTCAATCCTCAATCCTCAATCATCAATCCTCAATCCGCAATCCTCAATCCTCAATCCTCAATCCTCAACACTCATTCCTCAATCTTCAATCCTCAACAGTATATCCCTAATTCACAGTTTTAAATACTCAACCCACAATCTTCGACATTCAGATCTCAATCCTCAAACATCAATTCTCAACACCCAATCCTCAAACCTCAGTCCACAATATTCTATCCCCAATCCTCAATCCTCAATATTCAATTCTCAATCCTCAATCCTCAATACTCAATCCTCAATTCTCTATCTTCAGTCAACAATCTGCAGCCATCAATCCTCAATCCTCAGTCATCAGTCCTCAACCCTCAATCCTCAATCCTCAACCCTCATTCCTCAATCCTCAATCCTCAATCCTCAAACCTCAAACCTCAATCCTCAATTCTCAATCCTCAACAGTATATCCTTAATTCACAGTTTTAAATACTCAATCCACAATCTTCAACTTTCAGATCTCAATCCTCAACAGTATATCCTTAATTCACAGTTTTAAATACTCAATCCACATTCTTCAACTTTCAGATCTCAATCCTCAAACATCAATTCTCAAAGCTCAATCCTCAACCCTCAATTCTCAAAGCTCAGCAGTATATCCTCTATGCTCAGTTTTCAATACTCAAACTTCCATTTTCAATATTCAAATCTCAATGCTCAAACCTCAATCCTCAGTGTCCAATCCTCAATCCTCAAATCTCAGTCCACAATCCTCAACCGTTAATGTTCATACCTCAGTCCACGATACTCAATCCTCAATATTCAGTGCTCAATCCTCAATCCTCAACCCTGAAACCTCAACACTCAGTCCTCAGTCATCAATCTTCAATCCGCAGGCCTCAATCCTCGATCTACGATCCTCAATCCTCAATCCTGAATCCTTAATCCTCAATCCTCAATATTCAATCATCAATCCTCAATCCGCAATCCTCAATCCTCAATCCTCAATCCTCAACACTCATTCCTCAATCTTCAATCCTCAATCCTCAATCATCAATCCTCAATACTCAATCCTCAATCCTCAATCCTCAATCCTCAACCCTCAATCCTCAATCCTCAATCCTCAATCCTCAATCCTCAATGCTCAATCCTCAGTCCTCAATCCTCAATCCTCAATCCTCAATCCTCAATCCTCAATCCTCAATCCTCAATCCTCAATCATCAAACCTCAGTCCTCAATCCTCAATTCTCAATCCTCAACAGTATATCCTTAATTCACAGTTTTAAATACTCAATCCACAATCTTCAACATTCAGATCTCAATCCTCAAACATCAATTCTCAACACCCAATCATCAACCCTCAGTCCACAATATTCTATCCCGAATCCTCAATCCTCAATATTCAATTCTCAATCCTCAATCCTCAATACTCATCCTCAATTCTCTATCTTCAATCATCAATCTGCAGCTATCAATCCTCAATACTCAATCATCAGTCCTCAATCCTCAATCCTCAATCATCAGTCCACAATCCTCAAACCTCAATCCTCAATCCTCGACCCTCATTCCTCAATCCTCAATCCTCAATCCTCAATCATCAATCCTCAATCCTCAATCCTCAATCCTCAATACACAATCCTCAATCCTCAATCCTCAATCCTCAATACTCAATCCTCAACCCTCAGTCCCCAATCTTCAATCCTCACTATTCAATGCTCCCTCCTCAATTCACGACACTCAATTCTCAACCCCCAGTCCTCAATTCTCATTCCTCAGTCCTCAAGCCTCAATCTTCAATCCTCAATCCTCAGCCATCAATGCTCAATCCTTAATCATCAATCCTCAATCGTCAATCCTCAATAAAATAGCTTCTATTCTCAGTATTCAATACTCAATCCTCATTCCTCAAATCTCAGTATACAAACAACAATTCTCAGCACTCAATGCTCAACCCTCAGTCCTCAATCTTCAATCCTCTATACTCAATCATCAAACCTCAATCCTCAGTCCTCAACCCTCAATCCTCAATTCTCAATCCTCAAGAGTATATCCTTAATTCACAGTTTTAAATACTCAATCCACAATCTTCAACTTTCAGATCTCAATCCTCAAACATCAATTCTCAACACCCAATCCTCAACACTCAGTCCCCAAACTTCTATCCCCAACACTCAATCCTCAACTCTCAACCTTCAATCATCAATCTGCAGCCATCAAACCTCAATACTCAATCCTCAGTCCTCAATCCTCAATCCTCAATCCTCAATCCTCAATCCTCAAACCTCAATCCTCAATCCTCAACCCTCATTCCTCACTCCTCAATCCTCAGTCCACAATCTTCTATCCCCAACCCTCAATCCTCAATATTCAATTCTCAATCCTGAATCCTCAATCCTCAATAATCAATCCTCAATTCTCAATCTTCAATCATCAATCTGCAGCCATCAATCCTCAATCCTCAATCCTCAGTCCTCAATCCTTAATCCTCAATCCTCCATCCTCAACCCGCAATCCTCAACCCTCACTCTTCAATCCTCAATCTTCAATCCTCAATCCTCAACCATTAATCCTCAATCTTCAATCATCAATCCTCAATCGTCAATCCTCAATAAAATAGCTTCAATTCTCACTATTCAATACTCAATCCTCATTCTTCAAATCTCAGTCTACGAACAACAACTCTCAGCACTCAATGCTCAACCCTCAGTCCTCAATCTTCAATCCTCTATACTCAATCATCAATATTCAATCCTCAATCATCAGTACTCAATCCTCAATCCCCAATCCTCAATCCTCAAATCTCAACCCTCAGCCCTCAATCGTCAATCCTCTATACTCAATCATCAATATTCAATCCTCAATCCTCAGTACTCAATCCTCAATCCCCAATTCTCAATCCTCAAACCTCAATCCTCAGTCCTCAATCCTCAATCCTCAATCATCAATCCTCAATCCCCAATCCTCAATCCTCAATCCTCAATACTCAACCCTCAATCCTCAATCCTCAATCCTCAATCCTCAATCCTCAATCCTCAATCCTCAATCCTCAATCCACAATCCTCAATCCTCAATCCTCAATCCTCAATCCTCAAACCTCAATCCTCAATCCTCAAACCTCAATCCTCAATCCTCAATCCTCAATCATCAATCCTCAATCCTCAGTCCTCAATCCTCAATACTCAATCCTCAATCGTCAGTCCCCAAACTTCAATCCTCAATATTCAATGCACCCTCCTCAATTCGCAACACTCATCCGCAACCCCCAGTCCTCAATTCTCATTCCTCAGTCCTCAAGCCTCAATCTTCAATCCTCAATCCTCAGCCATCAATCCTCAATCCTGAATCATCAATCCTCAATCGTCAATACTCAGTAAAATAGCTTCTATTCTCAGTATTCAATACTCAATCCTCATTCTTCAAATCTCAGTATACAAACAACAATTCTCAGCACTCAATGCTCAACACTCAGTCCTCAACCTTCAATCCTCTATACTCTATCATCAATGCTCAATCCTCAATCCTCAATCCTCAATCCTCAATCCTCAATCCTCAACCCTCAATCCTCAATATTCAATCCTTAATCCTCAATCCTCAATCCTCAATCCTCAATCATCAATCCTCAATCCTCAAACCTCAATCCTGAATCCTCAATCCTCAATCCTCAATCCTCAAAGCTCAATCCTCAACCCTCAATTCTCAAAGCTCAACAGTATATCCTCTATGCTCAGTTTTCAGTACTCAACCCTCAATTTTCAATATTCAAATCTCAATGCTCAAACCTCAATCCTCAGTGCCCAATCCTCAATCCTCAATCCTCAAATCTCAGTCTTCAATCCTCAACCGTTAATGTTCATACCTCAGTCCACGAATCTCAATCCTCAATATTCAATACTCACTCCTCAATCCTCAACCCTGAAACCTCAACACTCAGTCCTCAGTCATCAATCTTCAATCCGCAGGCCTCAATCCTCGATCTACAATCCTCAATCCTCAATCCTGAATCCTTAATCCTCAATCCTCAATCCTCAATCATCAATCCTCAATCCGCAATCCTCAATCATCAGTCCACAATCCTCAAACCTCAATCCTCAATCCTCGACCCTCATTCCTCAATCCTCAATCCTCAATCCTCAATCATCAATCCTCAATCCTCAATCCTCAATCCTCAATACACAATCCTCAATCCTCAATCCTCAATCCTCAATACTCAATCCTCAACCCTCAGTCCCCAATCTTCAATCCTCACTATTCAATGCTCCCTCCTCAATTCACGACACTCAATTCTCAACCCCCAGTCCTCAATTCTCATTCCTCAGTCCTCAAGCCTCAATCTTCAATCCTCAATCCTCAGCCATCAATGCTCAATCCTTAATCATCAATCCTCAATCGTCAATCCTCAATAAAATAGCTTCTATTCTCAGTATTCAATACTCAATCCTCATTCCTCAAATCTCAGTATACAAACAACAATTCTCAGCACTCAATGCTCAACCCTCAGTCCTCAATATTCAATCCTCTATACTCAATCATCAAACCTCAATCCTCAGTCCTCAACCCTCAATCCTCAATTCTCAATCCTCAAGAGTATATCCTTAATTCACAGTTTTAAATACTCAATCCACAATCTTCAACTTTCAGATCTCAATCCTCAAACATCAATTCTCAACACCCAATCCTCAACACTCAGTCCCCAAACTTCTATCCCCAACACTCAATCCTCAACTCTCAACCTTCAATCATCAATCTGCAGCCATCAAACCTCAATACTCAATCCTCAGTCCTCAATCCTCAATCCTCAATCCTCAATCCTCAATCCTCAAACCTCAATCCTCAATCCTCAACCCTCATTCCTCACTCCTCAATCCTCAGTCCACAATCTTCTATCCCCAACCCTCAATCCTCAATATTCAATTCTCAATCCTGAATCCTCAATCCTCAATAATCAATCCTCAATCCTCAATCTTCAATCATCAATCTGCAGCCATCAATCCTCAATCCTCAATCCTCAGTCCTCAATCCTTAATCCTCAATCCTCCATCCTCAACCCTCAATCCTCAACCCTCACTCTTCAATCCTCAATCTTCAATCCTCAATCCTCAACCATTAATCCTCAATCTTCAATCATCAATCCTCAATCGTCAATCCTCAATAAAATAGCTTCAATTCTCACTATTCAATACTCAATCCTCATTCTTCAAATCTCAGTCTACGAACAACAACTCTCAGCACTCAATGCTCAACCCTCAGTCCTCAATCTTCAATCCTCTATACTCAATCATCAATATTCAATCCTCAATCATCAGTACTCAATCCTCAATCCCCAATCCTCAATCCTCAAATCTCAACCCTCAGCCCTCAATCGTCAATCCTCTATACTCAATCATCAATACTCAATCATCAGTCCTCAATCCTCAATCCTCAATCATCAGTCCACAATCCTCAAACCTCAATCCTCAATCCTCAACCCTCATTCCTCAATCCTCAATCCTCAATCCTCAATCATCAATCCTCAATCCTCAATCCTCAATCCTCAATACACAACCCTCAATCCTCAATCCTCAATCCTCAATACTCAATCCTCAACCCTCAGTCCCCAATCTTCAATCCTCAGTATTCAATGCTCCCTCCTCAATTCACGACACTCAATTCTCAACCCCCGGTCCTCAATTCTCATTCCTCAGTCCTCAAGCCTCAATCTTCAATCCTCAATCCTCAGCCATCAATGCTCAATCCTGAATCGTCAATCCTCAATCGTCAATCCTCAATAAAATAGCTTCTATTCTCAGTATTCAATACTCAATCCTCATTCCTCAAATCTCAGTATACAAACAACAATTCTCAGCACTCAATGCTCAACCCTCAGTCCTCAATCTTCAATCCTCTATACTCAATCATCAAACCTCAATCCTCAATCCTCAACCCTCAATCCTCAATTCTCAATCCTCAAGAGTATATCCTTAATTCACAGTTTTAAATACTCAATCCACAATCTTCAACTTTCAGATATCAATCCTCAAACATCAATTCTCAACACCCAATCCTCAACACTCAGTCCCCAACCTTCTATCCCCAACACTCAATCCTCAATTCTCAATCTTCAATCATCAATCTGCAGCCATCAAACCTCAATACTCAATCCTCAGTCCTCAATCCTCAATCCTCAATCCTCAATCCTCAATCCTCAAACCTCAATCCTCAATCCTCAACCCTCATTCTTCACTCCTCAATCCTCCGTCCACAATCTTCTATCCCCAACCCTCAATCCTCAATATTCAATTCTCAATCCTGAATCCTCAATCCTCAGTCCTCAATCCTTAATCCTCAATCCTCCATCCTCAACACTCAATCCTCGACCCTCACTCTTCAATCCTCAATCTTCAATCCTCAATCCTCAACCATTAATCCTCAATCTTCAATCATCAATCCTCAATCGTCAATCCTCAATAAAATAGCTTCAATTCTCACTATTCAATACTCAATCCTCATTCTTCAAATCTCAGTCTACGAACAACAACTCTCAGCACTCAATGCTCAACCCTCAGTCCTCAATCTTCAATCCTCTATACTCAATCATCAATATTCAATCCTCAATCCTCAGTACACAATCCTCAATCCCCAATCCTCAATCCTCAAACCTCAATCCTCAGTCCTCAATCCTCAATCCTCAGTCATCAATCCTCAATCCCCAATCCTCAATCCTCAATCCTCAATACTCAACCCTCAATCCTCAATCCTCAATCCTCAATCCTCAATCCTCAATCCTCAATCGTCAATCCTCAATCCACAATCCTCAATCCGCAATCCTCAATCCTCAATCCTCAAACCTCAATCCTCAATCCTCAAACCTCAATCCTCAATCTTCAATCCTCAATCATCAATCCTCAATCCTCAGTCCTCAATCCTCAATACTCAATCCTCAATCGCCAGTCCCCCAACATCAATCCTCAATATTCAATACACCCTCCTCAATTCGCAACACTCATCCTCAACCCCCAGTCCTCAATTCTCATTCCTCAGTCCTCAAGCCTCAATCTTCAATCCTCAATCCTCAGCCATCAATCCTCAATCCTGAATCATCAATCCTCAATCGTCAATCCTCAATAAAATAGCTTCTATTCTCAGTATTCAATACTCAATCCTCATTCTTCAAATCTCAGTATACAAACAACAATTCTCAGCACTCAATGCTCAACACTCAGTCCTCAACCTTCAATCCTCTATACTCTATCATCAATGCTCAATCCTCAATCCTCAATCCTCAATCCTCAATCCTCAATCCTCAACCCTCAATCCTCAATATTCAATCCTTAATCCTCAATCCTCAAAACTCAATCCTCAATCATCAATCCTCAATCCTCAAACCTCAATCCTGAATCCTCAATCCTCAACCCTCAATCCTCAAAGCTCAATCCTCAACCCTCAATTCTCAAAGCTCAACAGTATATCCTCTATGCTCAGTTTTCAGTACTCAACCCTCAATTTTCAATATTCAAATCTCAATGCTCAAACCTCAATCCTCAGTGCCCAGTCCTCAATCCTCAATCCTCAAATCTCAGTCCTCAATCCTCAACCGTTAATGTTCATACCTCAGTCCACGAATCTCAATCCTCAATATTCAATGCTCAATCCTCAATCCTCAACCCTGAAACCTCAACACTCAGTCCTCAGTCATCAATCTTCAATCCGCAGGCCTCAATCCTCGATCTACAATCCTCAATCCTCAATCCTGAATCCTTAATCCTCAATCCTCAATCCTCAATCATCAATCCTCAATCCGCAATCCTCAATCCTCAATCCTCAACACTCATTCCTCAATCTTCAATCCTCAACAGTATATCCCTAATTCACAGTTTTAAATACTCAATCCACAATCTTCGACATTCAGATCTCAATCCTCAAACATCAATTCTCAACACCCAACCGTCAAACCTCAGTCCACAATATTCTATCCCCAATCCTCAATCCTCAATATTCAATTCTCAATCCTCAATCCTCAATACTCAATCCTCAATTCTCTATCTTCAGTCAACAATCTGCAGCCATCAATCCTCAATCCTCAGTCATCAGTCCTCAACCCTCAATCCTCAATCCTCAACCCTCATTCCTCTATCCTCAATCCTCAATCCTCAAACCTCAAACCTCAATACTCAATTCTCAATCCTCAACAGTATATCCTTAATTCACAGTTTTAAATACTCAATCCACAATCTTCAACTTTCAGATCTCAATCCTCAAACATCAATTCTCAACACCCAATCCTCAACCCTCAGTCCCCAACCTTCCATCCCCAAAACTCAATCCTCAATTCTCAATCTTCAATCATCAATCTGCAGCCATCAAACCTCAATCCTCAATCCTCAACCCTCATTCCTCAATCCTCAATCCTCAATCCTCAATCCTCAATCCTCAATCCTCAATCCTCAATCGTCAATCCTCAATCCTCAATCCTCAATCCCCAATCCTCAATCCTCAATCCTCAACCCCCAATCCTGAATCCTCAATCCTCTATCCTCAATCCTCAATCCTCAATCCTCAAACCTCAATCCTCAATCCTTAATTCTCAATCCTCAACAGTATATCCTTAATTCACAGTTTTAAATACTCAATCCACAATCTTCAACATTCAGATATCAATCCTCAAACATCAATTGTCAACACACAATCCTCAACACACAGTTCACAGTATTTTATCCCCAATCCTCAATCCTTAATATTCAATTCTCAATCCTCAATCCTCAATCCGCAATACTCAATCCTCCATTCTCTATCTTCAGTTATCAATCTGCAGCCATCAATCCTCAATCCTCAAACCTCTGTCCTCAATCCTCAATCCTCAATCCTCAATCCTCAATCCTCAAACCTCAATCCTCAATCCGCAACCCTCATTCCTCAATACTCAATCCTCAATCCTCAATCATCAATCCCCAATCCTCAATCCTCAATCCTCAATCCTCAACCCTCAATCCTCAATCCTCAATCCTCAAACCTCAATCCTGAATCCTTAATCCTCAATCCTCAATCCTGAATCACCAATCCTCAAACCTCAATCCTCAATCCTCAAACCTCAATCCTCAATCCTCAATCCTCAATCATCAATCCTCAATCCTCAGTCCTCAATCCTCAATACTCAATTCTCAATCGTCAGTCCCCAAACTTCAATCCTCAATATTCAATACACCCTCCTCAATTCGCAACACTCATCCGCAACCCCCAGTCCTCAATTCTCATTCCTCAGTCCTCAAGCCTCAATCTTCAATCCTCAATCCTCAGCCATCAATCCTCAATCCTGAATCATCAATCCTCAATCGTCAATCCTCAATAAAATAGCTTCTATTCTCAGTATTCAATACTCAATCCTCATTCCTCAAATCTCAGTATACAAACAACAATTCTCAGCACTCAATGCTCAACCCTCAGTCCTCAATCTTCAATCCTCTATACTCAATCATCAAACCTCAATCCTCAATCCTCAACCCTCAATCCTCAATTCTCAATCCTCAAGAGTATATCCTTAATTCACAGTTTTAAATACTCAATCCACAATCTTCAACTTTCAGATATCAATCCTCAAACATCAATTCTCAACACCCAATCCTCAACACTCAGTCCCCAACCTTCTATCCCCAACACTCAATCCTCAATTCTCAATCTTCAATCATCAATCTGCAGCCATCAAACCTCAATACTCAATCCTCAGTCCTCAATCCTCAATCCTCAATCCTCAATCCTCAATCCTCAAACCTCAATCCTCAATCCTCAACCCTCATTCTTCACTCCTCAATCCTCCGTCCACAATCTTCTATCCCCAACCCTCAATCCTCAATATTCAATTCTCAATCCTGAATCCTCAATCCTCAGTCCTCAATCCTTAATCCTCAATCCTCCATCCTCAACACTCAATCCTCGACCCTCACTCTTCAATCCTCAATCTTCAATCCTCAATCCTCAACCATTAATCCTCAATCTTCAATCATCAATCCTCAATCGTCAATCCTCAATAAAATAGCTTCAATTCTCACTATTCAATACTCAATCCTCATTCTTCAAATCTCAGTCTACGAACAACAACTCTCAGCACTCAATGCTCAACCCTCAGTCCTCAATCTTCAATCCTCTATACTCAATCATCAATATTCAATCCTCAATCCTCAGTACACAATCCTCAATCCCCAATCCTCAATACTCAAACCTCAATCCTCAGTCCTCAATCCTCAATCCTCAGTCATCAATCCTCAATCCCCAATCCTCAATCCTCAATCCTCAATACTCAACCCTCAATCCTCAATCCTCAATCCTCAATCCTCAATCCTCAATCCTCAATCGTCAATCCTCAATCCACAATCCTCAATCCGCAATCCTCAATCCTCAATCCTCAAACCTCAATCCTCAATCCTCAAACCTCAATCCTCAATCTTCAATCCTCAATCATCAATCCTCAATCCTCAGTCCTCAATCCTCAATACTCAATCCTCAATCGCCAGTCCCCCAACTTCAATCCTCAATATTCAATACACCCTCCTCAATTCGCAACACTCATCCTCAACCCCCAGTCCTCAATTCTCATTCCTCAGTCCTCAAGCCTCAATCTTCAATCCTCAATCCTCAGCCATCAATCCTCAATCCTGAATCATCAATCCTCAATCGTCAATCCTCAATAAAATAGCTTCTATTCTCAGTATTCAATACTCAATCCTCATTCTTCAAATCTCAGTATACAAACAACAATTCTCAGCACTCAATGCTCAACACTCAGTCCTCAACCTTCAATCCTCTATACTCTATCATCAATGCTCAATCCTCAATCCTCAATCCTCAATCCTCAATCCTCAATCCTCAACCCTCAATCCTCAATATTCAATCCTTAATCCTCAATCCTCAAAACTCAATCCTCAATCATCAATCCTCAATCCTCAAACCTCAATCCTGAATCCTCAATCCTCAACCCTCAATCCTCAAAGCTCAATCCTCAACCCTCAATTCTCAAAGCTCAACAGTATATCCTCTATGCTCAGTTTTCAGTACTCAACCCTCAATTTTCAATATTCAAATCTCAATGCTCAAACCTCAATCCTCAGTGCCCAGTCCTCAATCCTCAATCCTCAAATCTCAGTCCTCAATCCTCAACCGTTAATGTTCATACCTCAGTCCACGAATCTCAATCCTCAATATTCAATGCTCAATCCTCAATCCTCAACCCTGAAACCTCAACACTCAGTCCTCAGTCATCAATCTTCAATCCGCAGGCCTCAATCCTCGATCTACAATCCTCAATCCTCAATCCTGAATCCTTAATCCTCAATCCTCAATCCTCAATCATCAATCCTCAATCCGCAATCCTCAATCCTCAATCCTCAACACTCATTCCTCAATCTTCAATCCTCAACAGTATATCCCTAATTCACAGTTTTAAATACTCAATCCACAATCTTCGACATTCAGATCTCAATCCTCAAACATCAATTCTCAACACCCAACCCTCAAACCTCAGTCCACAATATTCTATCCCCAATCCTCAATCCTCAATATTCAATTCTCAATCCTCAATCCTCAATACTCAATCCTCAATTCTCTATCTTCAGTCAACAATCTGCAGCCATCAATCCTCAATCCTCAGTCATCAGTCCTCAACCCTCAATCCTCAATCCTCAACCCTCATTCCTCTATCCTCAATCCTCAATCCTCAAACCTCAAACCTCAATCCTCAATTCTCAATCCTCAACAGTATATCCTTAATTCACAGTTTTAAATACTCAATCCACAATCTTCAACTTTCAGATCTCAATCCTCAAACATCAATTCTCAACACCCAATCCTCAACCCTCAGTCCCCAACCTTCCATCCCCAAAACTCAATCCTCAATTCTCAATCTTCAATCATCAATCTGCAGCCATCAAACCTCAATCCTCAATCCTCAACCCTCATTCCTCAATCCTCAATCCTCAATCCTCAATCCTCAATCCTCAATCCTCAATCCTCAATCGTCAATCCTCAATCCTCAATCCTCAATCCCCAATCCTCAATCCTCAATCCTCAACCCCCAATCCTCAATCCTCAATCCTCTATCCTCAATCCTCAATCCTCAATCCTCAAACCTCAATCCTCAATCCTTAATTCTCAATCCTCAACAGTATATCCTTAATTCACAGTTTTAAATACTCAATCCACAATCTTCAACATTCAGATATCAATCCTCAAACATCAATTGTCAACACACAATCCTCAACACACAGTTCACAGTATTTTATCCCCAATCCTCAATCCTTAATATTCAATTCTCAATCCTCAATCCTCAATCCGCAATACTCAATCCTCCATTCTCTATCTTCAGTTATCAATCTGCAGCCATCAATCCTCAATCCTCAAACCTCTGTCCTCAATCCTCAATCCTCAATCCTCAATCCTCAATCCTCAAACCTCAATCCTCAATCCGCAACCCTCATTCCTCAATACTCAATCCTCAATCCTCAATCATCAATCCCCAATCCTCAATCCTCAATCCTCAATCCTCAACCCTCAATCCTCAATCCTCAATCCTCAAACCTCAATCCTGAATCCTTAATCCTCAATCCTCAATCCTGAATCACCAATCCTCAAACCTCAATCCTCAATCCTCAAACCTCAATCCTCAATCCTCAATCCTCAATCATCAATCCTCAATCCTCAGTCCTCAATCCTCAATACTCAATTCTCAATCGTCAGTCCCCAAACTTCAATCCTCAATATTCAATACACCCTCCTCAATTCGCAACACTCATCCGCAACCCCCAGTCCTCAATTCTCATTCCTCAGTCCTCAAGCCTCAATCTTCAATCCTCAATCCTCAGCCATCAATCCTCAATCCTGAATCATCAATCCTCAATCGTCAATCCTCAATAAAATAGCTTCTATTCTCAGTATTCAATACTCAATCCTCATTCTTCAAATCTCAGTATACAAACAACAATTCTCAGCACTCAATGCTCAACACTCAGTCCTCAACCTTCAATCCTCTATACTCTATCATCAATGCTCAATCCTCAATCCTCAATCCTCAATCCTCAATCCTCAATCCTCAACCCTCAATCCTCAATATTCAATCCTTAATCCTGAATCCTCAAAACTCAATCCTCAATCATCAATCCTCAATCCTCAAACCTCAATCCTGAATCCTCAATCCTCAACCCTCAATCCTCAAAGCTCAATCCTCAACCCTCAATTCTCAAAGCTCAACAGTATATCCTCTATGCTCAGTTTTCAGTACTCAACCCTCAATTTTCAATATTCAAATCTCAATGCTCAAACCTCAATCCTCAGTGCCCAATCCTCAATCCTCAATCCTCAAATCTCAGTCCTCAATCCTCAACCGTTAATGTTCATACCTCAGTCCACGAATCTCAATCCTCAATATTCAATGCTCAATCCTCAATCCTCAACCCTGAAACCTCAACACTCAGTCCTCAGTCATCAATCTTCAATCCGCAGGCCTCAATCCTCGATCTACAATCCTCAATCCTCAATCCTGAATCCTTAATCCTCAATCCTCAACCCTCAATCATCAATCCTCAATCCGCAATCCTCAATCCTCAATCCTCAATCCTCAACACTCATTCCTCAATCTTCAATCCTCAACAGTATATCCCTAATTCACAGTTTTAAATACTCAATCCACAATCTTCGACATTCAGATCTCAATCCTCAAACATCAATTCTCAACACCCAATCCTCAAACCTCAGTCCACAATATTCTATCCCCAATCCTCAATCCTCAATATTCAATTCTCAATCCTCCATCCTCAATACTCAATCCTCAATTCTCTATCTTCAGTCAACAATCTGCAGCCATCAATCCTCAATCCTCAGTCATCAGTCCTCAACCCTCAATCCTCAATCCTCAACCCTCATTCCTCTATCCTCAATCCTCAATCCTCAAACCTCAAACCTCAATCCTCAATTCTCAATCCTCAACAGTATATCCTTAATTCACAATTTTAAATACTCAATCCACAATCTTCAACTTTCAGATCTCAATCCTCAAACATCAATTCTCAACACCCAATCCTCAACCCTCAGTCCCCAACCTTCCATCCCCAAAACTCAATCCTCAATTCTCAATCTTCAATCATCAATCTGCAGCCATCAAACCTCAATCCTCAATCCTCAACCCTCATTCCTCAATCCTCAATCCTCAATCCTCAATCCTCAATCCTCAATCCTCAATCCTCAATCGTCAATCCTCAATCCTCAATCCTCAATCCCCAATCCTCAATCCTCAACCCTCAACCCCCAATCCTCAATCCTCAATCCTCTATCCTCAATCCTCAATCCTCAATCCTCAAACCTCAATCCTCAATCCTTAATTCTCAATCCTCAACAGTATAACCTTAACTCACAGTTTTAAATACTCAATCCACAATCTTCAACATTCAGATCTCAATCCTCAAACATCAATTGTCAACACCCAATCCTCAACACTCAGTTCACAGTATTTTATCCCCAATCCTCAATCCTTAATATTCAATTCTCAATCCTCAATCCTCAATCCGCAATACTCAATCCTCCTTTCTCTATCTTCAGTTATCAATCTGCAGCCATCAATCCTCAATCCTCAAACCTCTGTCCTCAATCCTCAATCCTCAATCCTCAATCCTCAATCCTCAAACCTCAATTCTCAATCCGCAACCCTCATTCCTCAATACTCAATCCTCAATCCTCAATCATCAATCCCCAATCCTCAATCCTCAATCCTCAATCCTCAACCCTCAATCCTCAATCCTCAATCCTCAATCCTCAATCCTGAATCCTTAATCCTCAATCCTCAATCACCAATCCTCAAACCTCAATCCTCAATCCTCCATCCTCAATCCTCAATCCTCAATCCTCAATCCTCAACCCTCAATCCTCAATCCTCAATCCTCAATCCTGAATCCTCAATCCTCAATCCTCAATCCTCAATCCTCAATCCTCAATCAACAATCCTCAATCCTCAATCCTCAATCCTCAATCCTCAACCCTCAATCCTCAATCCTCAATCCTCAATCCTCAATCTTCAATCCTCAATCCTCAATCCTCAATCCTCAATCATCAATCCTCAATCCGCAATCCTCAATCCTCAATCCTCAATCCTCAATCCTCAACCCTCATTCTTCACTCCTCAATCCTCCGTCCACAATCTTCTATCCCCAACCCTCAATCCTCAATATTCAATTCTCAATCCTGAATCCTCAATCCTCAATAATCAATCCTCAATACTCAATCTTCAATCATCAATCTGCAGCCATCAATCCTCAATCCTCAATCCTCAGTCCTCAATCCTTAATCCTCAATCCTCCATCCTCAACACTCAATCCTCAACCCTCACTCTTCAATCCTCAATCTTCAATCCTCAATCCTCAACCATTAATCCTCAATCTTCAGTCATCAATCGTCAATCCTCAATAAAATAGCTTCAATTCTCACTATTCAATACTCAATCCTCATTCTTCAAATCTCAGTCTACGAACAACATCTCTCAGCACTCAATGCTCAACCCTCAGTCCTCAATCTTCAATCCTCTATACTCAATCATCAATACTCAATCCTCAATCCTCAGTACACAATCCTCAATCCCCAATCCTCAATCCTCAAACCTCAATCCTCAGTCCTCAATCCTCAATCCTCAATCATCAATCCTCAATCCCCAATCCTCAATCCTCAATCCTCAATACTCAACCCTCAATCCTCAATCCTCAATCCTCAATCCTCAATCCTCAATCCTCAATCCTCAATCCTCAATCCACAATCCTCAATCCTCAATCCTCAATCCTCAATCCTCAAACCTCAATCCTCAATCCTCAAACCTCAATCCTCAATCCTCAATCCTCAATCATCAATCCTCAATCCTCAGTCCTCAATCCTCAATACTCAATCCTCAATCGTCAGTCCCGAAACTTCAATCCTCAATATTCAATACACCCTCCTCAATTCGCAACACTCATCCTCAACCCCCAGTCCTCAATTCTCATTCCTCAGTCCTCAAGCCTCAATCTTCAATCCTCAATCCTCAGCCATCAATCCTCAATCCTGAATCATCAATTATCAATCGTCAATCCTCAATAAAATAGCTTCTATTCTCAGTATTCAATACTCAATCCTCATTCCTCAAATCTCAGTATACAAACAACAATTCTCAGCACCCAATGCTCAACCCTCAGTCCTCAATCCTCAATCCTCAATCATCAATCCTCAATCCTCAATCCTGAATCCTCAATCCTCTATCCTCAATCCTCAATCATCAATCCTCAATCCTCTATCCTCAATCCTCAATCCTCAATCCTCAATCCTCAATCCTCAATCCCCAATCATCAATCCTCAATATTCAATTCTCAATCCTCAATCCTCAATCCTCAATCCGCAATACTCAATCCTCAATACTCTATCTTCAATCGTCAATCTGCAGCCATCAATCCTCAATACTCAATCCTCCGTCCTCAATACTCAATCCTCAATCCTCAATCCTCAATCCTCAAACCTCAATCCTCAATCCTCAACGCTCATTCCTCAATCCTCAATTCTCAATCCTCAATCATCAATCCTCAATCCTCAATTCTCAATCCTCAATCCTCAATCCTCAACCCTCGATCCTCAATCCTCAATCGTCAATCCTCAATCCTCAATCAGTAATCCTCAATCCTCAATCCTCAATCCTCAATCCTCAATCCTCAAACCTCAATCCTCAATCCTCTATTCTCAATCCTCAACAGTATATCCTTAATTCACAGTTTTAAATACTCAATCCACAATCGTCAACATTCAGATCTCAATCCTCAGACATCAATTCTCAACACCCAATCCTCAACCCTCAGTCCACAATATTCTATCCCCAATCCTCAATCCTCAATATTCAATTCTCAATCCTCAATCCTCAATACTCAATCCTCAATTCTCTATCTTCAATCATCAATCTGCAGCCATCAATCCTCAATCCTCAATCATCAGTCCTCAATCCTCAATCCTCAATCATCAATCCTCAATCCTCAAACCTCAATCCTGAATCCTCAACCCTCATTCCTCAATCCTCAATCCTCAATCCTCAATCATCAATCCTCAATCCTCAATCCTCAATCCTCAATCCTCAATTCTCAATCCACAACCCTCAATCCTCGATCCTCAATCCTCAATCCTCAATCCTCAATCCTCAATCTTCAAACCTCAATCCTCAATCCTCAATTCTCAATCCTCAACAGTATATCCTTAATTCACAGTTTTAAATACTCAATCCACATTCTTCAACTTTCAGATCTCAATCCTCAAACATCAATTCTCAACACCCAATCCTCAACCCTCAGTCCCCAACCTTCCATCCCCAAAACTCAATCCTCAATTCTCAATCTTCAGTCATCAATCTGCTGCCATCAAACCTCAATCCTCAATCCTCAACCCTCATTCCTCAATCCTCAATCCTCAATCCTCAATCCTCAATCCTCAATCCTCAATCCTCAATCGTCAATCCTCAATCCTCAATCCTCAGTCCCCAATCCTCAATCCTCAATCCTCAACCCTCAATCCTCAATCCTCAATCCTCTATCCTCAATCCTCAATCCTCAAACCTCAATCCTCAATCCTTAATTCTCAATCCTCAACAGTATATCCTTAATTCACAGTTTTAAATACTCAATCCACAATCTTCAACATTCAGATCTCAATCCTCAAACATCAATTGTCAACACCCAATCCTCAACACTCAGTCCACAATATTTTATCCCCAATCCTCAATCCGTAATATTCAATTCTCAATCCTCAATCCTCAATCCGCAATACTCAATCCTCAATTCTCTATCTTCAATTATCAATCTGCAGCCATCAATCCTCAATCCTCAAACCTCTGTCCTCAATCCTCAATCCTCAATCCTCAATCCTCAATCCTCAAACCTCAATCCTCAATCCGCAACCCTCATTCCTCAATACTCAATCCTCAATCCTCAATCATCAATCCCCAATCCTCAATCCTCAATCCTCTATCCTCAATCCTCAACCCTCAATCCTCAATCCTCAATCCTCAATCCTCAATCCTGAATACTTAATCCTCAATCCTCAATCCTCAATCACCAATCCTCAAACCTCAATCAACAATCCTGAATCCTCAATCCTCAATCCTCAATCCTCAACACTCAATCCTCAATCCTCAATCCTCAATCCTCAATCTTCAATCCTCAATCCTCAATCCTCAATCCTCAAACCTCAATCCTCAATCCTCAATCAGCAATCCTCAATCCTTAGTCCTCAATCCTCAATCCTCTCTCATCAATCCTCAATCCTCAAACCTCAATCCTCAATCCTCAATCCTCAAACCTCAATCCTCAATCCTCAATTCTCAATCCTCAACAGTATATCCTTAATTCACAGTTTTAAATACTCAATCCACAATCATCAACATTCAGATCTCAATACTCAAACATCAGTTCTCAACACCCAATCCTCAACCCTCAGTCCACAATATTCTAACCCCATTCCACAATCCTCAATATTCAATTCTCAATCCTCAATCCTCAATCCGCAATACTCAATCCTCAATTCTCTATCTTCAATCATCAATCTGCAGCCATCAATCCTCAATCCTCAATCCTCTGTCCTCAATTCTCAATTCTCAATCCTCAATCCTCAAGCCTCAAACCTCAATCCTCAATCCGCAACCCTCATTCCTCAATCCTCAATCCTCAATCCTCAATCATCAATCCTCAATCCTCAATCCTCAATCCTCAATCCTCAATCCACAACCCTCAATCCTCAATCCTCAATGCTCAATCCTCAATCCTGAATCCTTAATCCTCAATCCTCAATCCTCAATCCTCAATCCTCAATCCTCAATCCTCAAACCTCAATCCTCAATCGTCAATCCTCAGTCCTCAATCCTCAATCCTCAATCCTCAATCCTCAATGCGCAATCCTCAGTCCTAAATCCTCGATCCTCAATCCTCAATCCTCAATCCTCAATCCTCAATCCTCAATCCTCAATCATCAAACATCAATCCTCAATCCTCAATTCTGAATCCTCAACAGTATATCCTTAATTCACAGTTTTAAGTACTCAGTCCACAATCTTCAACATTCAGATCTCAATACTCAAACATCAATTCTCAACACCCAATCCTCAACCCTCAGTTCCCAAACTTCTATCCCCAACATTCAATCCTCAATTCTCAAACTTCAATCATCAATCTGCAGCCATCAAACCTCAATACTCAATCCTCAATTCTCAATCCTCAACAGTATATCCTTGATTCAGAGTTTTAAATACTCAATCCACAATCTTCAACTTTCAGATCTCAATCCTCAACAGTATATCCTTAATTCACAGTTTTAAATACTCAATCCACATTCTTCAACTTTCAGATCTCAATCCTCAAACATCAATTCTCAAAGCTCAATCCTCAACCCTCAATTCTCAAAGCTCAACAGTATATCCTCTATGCTCAGTTTTCAATACTCAAACTTCAATTTTCAATATTCAAATCTCAATGCTCAAACCTCAATCCTCAGTGCCCAATCCTCAATCCTCAATCCTCAAATCTCAGTCCACAATCCTCAACCGTTAATGTTCATGCCTCAGTCCACGTATCTCAATCCTCAATATTCAGTGCTCAATCCTCAATCCTCAACCCTGAAACCTCAACACTCAGTCCTCAGTCATCAATCTTCAATCCGCAGGCCTCAATCCTCGATGTACGATCCTCAATCCTCAATCCTGAATCCTTAATCCTCAATCCTCAATATTCAATCATCAATCCTCAATCCGCAATCCTCAATCCTCAATCCTCAATCCTCAACCCTCATTCCTCAATCTTCAATCCTCAATCCTCAATCATCAATCCTCAATACTCAATCCTCAATCCTCAATCCTCAATCCTCAACCCTCAATCCTCAATCCTCAATCCTCAATCTTCAATCATTAATCCTCAATCCTCAATCCTCAATTATCAATCGTCAATACTCAATCCTCAATTCTCAAACCTCAATCCTCAATCGTCAATCCTCAATCATCAATCCTCAATCCTCAATCCTCAATCCTCAATCCTCAATGCTCAATCCTCAGTCCTCAATCCTCAATCCTCAATCCTCAATCCTCAATCCTCAATCCTCAATCCTCAATCCTCAATCATCAAACCTCAATCCTCAATCCTTAATAATTAATCCTCAACAGTATATCCTTAATTCACAGTTTTAAATACTCAATCCACAATCTTCAACATTCAGATCTCAATCCTCAAACATCAATTGTCAACACCCAATCCTCAACACTCAGTTCACAATATTTTATCCCCAATCCTCAATCCTTAATATTCAATTCTCAATCCTCAATCCTCAGTCCGCAATACTCAATCCTCAATTCTCTATCTTCAATTATCAATCTGCAGCCATCAATCCTCAATCCTCAAACCTCTGTCCTCAATCCTCAATCCTCAATCCTCAATCCTCAATCCTCAAACATCAATCCTCAATCCGCAACCCTCATTCCTCAATACTCAATCCTCAATCCTCAATCATCAATCCCCAATCCTCAATCCTCAATCCTCAATCCTCAATCCTCAACCCTCAATCCTCAATCCTCAATCCTCAATCCTCAATCCTGAATCCTTAATCCTCAATCCTCAATCCTCAATCACCAATCCTCAAACCTCAATCCTCAATCCTCCATCCTCAATCCTCAATACTCAATCCTCAATCCTCAACCCTCAATCCTCAATCCTCAATCCTCAATCCTCAATCCTCAATCCTCAATCCTCAATCCTCAATCCTCAATCCTCAATCAACAATCCTGAATCCTCAATCCTCAATCCTCAATCCTCAACCCTCAATCCTCAATCCTCAATCCTCAATCCTCAATCTTCAATCCTCAATCCTCAATCCTCAATCCTCAAACCTCAATCCTCAATCCTCAATCAGCAATCCTCAATCCTTAGTCCTCAATCCTCAATCCTCTCTCCTCAATCCTCAATGCTCAATCCTCAATCATCAATCCTCAGTCCTCAATCCTCAAACCTCAATCCTCAATCCTCAATCCTCAAACCTCAATCCTCAATCCTCAATTCTCAATCCTCAACAGTATATCCTTAATTCACAGTTTTAAATACTCAATCCACTATCATCAACATTCAGATCTCAATCATCAAACATCAATTCTCAACACCCAATCCTCAACCCTCAGTCCACGATATTCTATCCCCATTCCTCAATCCTCAATATTCAATTCTCAATCCTCAATCCTCAATCCGCAATACTCAATCCTCAATTCTCTATCTTCAATCATCAATCTGCAGCCATCAATCCTCAATCCTCAATCCTCTGTCCTCAATTCTCAATCCTCAATCCTCAATCCTCAAGCCTCAAACCTCAATCCTCAATCCGCAACCCTCATTCCTGAATCCTCAATCCTCAATCATCAATCATCAATCCTCAATCCTCAATCCTCAATCCTCAATCCTCAATCCACAACACTCAATCCTCAATCCTCAATGCTCAATCCTCAATCCTGAATCCTTAATCCTCAATCCTCAATCCTCAATCCTCAATCCTCAATCCTCAATCCTCAAACCTCAATCCTCAATCGTCAATCCTCAGTCCTCAATCCTCAATCCTCAATCCTCAATCCTCAATGCGCAATCCTCAGTCCTCAATCCTCAATCCTCAATCCTCAATCCTCAATCCTCAATCCTCAATCCTCAATCCTCAATCATCAAACATCAATCCTCAATCCTCAATTCTGAATCCTCAACAGTATATCCTTAATTCACAGTTTTAAGTACTCAATCCACAATCTTCAACATTCAGATCTCAATACTCAAACATCAATTCTCAACACCCAATACTCAATCCTCAGTCCACAATATTCTATTTCCAACACTCAATCCTCAATATTCAATTCTCAATCCTCAATCCTCAATCCTCAATACTCAATCCTCAATTCTCAAACTTCAATCATCAATCTGCAGCCATCAATCCTCAATCCTCAATCCTCAGCCCTCAACCCTCAATCCTCAACCCTCAACCCTCAATCCTCAACCCTCACTCTTCAATCCTCAATCTTCAATACTCAATCCTCAAACATTAATCCTCAATCTTCAATCATCTATCCTCAATCGTCAATCCTCAATAAAATAGCTTCAATTCTCACTATTCAATACTCAGTCCTCATTCTTCAAATCTCAGTCTACGAACAACAATTCTCAGCACACAATGCTCAACCCTCAGTCCTCAATCTTCAATCCTCTATACTCAATCATCAATATTCAATCCTCAATCCTCAGTACTCGATCCTCAATCCTCAAACCTCAATCCTCAATCCTCAATCCTTAATCCTCAATCATCAACCCTCAATCCTCAATCCTCAATCCTCAATCCTCAATCCTCAATCCTCAACCCTCAATCCTCAATCCTCAATCCTCAAACCTCAATCCTCAATTCTCTATCTTCAGTCAACAATCTGCAGCCATCAATCCTCAATCCTCAGTCATCAGTCCTCAACCCTCAATCCTCAATCCTCAACCCTCATTCCTCAATCCTCAATCCTCAATCCTCAAACCTCAAACCTCAATCCTCAATTCTCAATCCTCAACAGTATATCCTTAATTCACAGTTTTAAATACTCAATCCACAATCTTGAACTTTCAGATCTCAATCCTCAAACATCAATTCTCAACACCCAATCCTCAGCCCTCAGTTCCCAAACTTCTATCCCCAACATTCAATCCTCAATTCTCAAACTTCAATCATCAATCTGCAGCCATCAAACCTCAATCCTCAATCCTCAATTCTCAATCCTCAACAGTATATCCTTAATTCACAGTTTTAAATACTCAATCCACAATCTTCAACTTTCAGATCTCAATCCTCAACAGTATATCCTTAATTCACAGTTTTAAATACTCAATCCACATTCTTCAACTTTCAGATCTCAATCCTCAAACATCAATTCTCAACACCCAATCCTCAACCCTCAGTCCCCAACCTTCCATCCCCAAAACTCAATCCTCAATTCTCAATCTTCAATCATCAATCTGCAGCCATCAAACCTCAATCCTCAATCCTCAACCCTCATTCCTCAATCCTCAATCCTCAATCCTCAATCCTCAATCCTCAACCCTCAATCCTCAATCCTCAATCGTCAATCCTCAATCCTCAATCCTCAATCCCCAATCCTCAATCCTCAATCCTCAACACTCAATCCTCAATCCTCAATCCTCTATCCTCAATCCTCAATCCTCAATCCTCAAACCTCAATCCTCAATCCTTAATTCTCAATCCTCAACAGTATATCCTTAATTCACAGTTTTAAATACTCAATCCACAATCTTCAACATTCAGATCTCAATCCTCAAACATCAATTGTCAACACCCAATCCTCAACACTCAGTTCACAATATTTTATCCCCAATCCTCAATCCTTAATATTCAATTCTCAATCCTCAATCCTCAATCCGCAATACTCAATCCTCAATTCTCTATCTTCAATTATCAATCTGCAGCCATCAATCCTCAATCCTCAAACCTCTGTCCTCAATCCTCAATCCTCAATCCTCAATCCTCAATCCTCAAACATCAATCCTCAATCCGCAACCCTCATTCCGCAATACTCAATCCTCAATCCTCAATCATCAATCCCCAATCCTCAATCCTCAATCCTCAATCCTCAATCCTCAACCCTCAATCCTCAATCCTCAATCCTCAATCCTCAATACTGAATCCTTAATCCTCAATCCTCAATCCTCAATCACCAATCCTCAAACCTCAATCCTCAATCCTCCATCCTCAATCCTCAATACTCAATCCTCAATCCTCAACCCTCAATCCTCAATCCTCAATCCTCAATCCTCAATCCTCAATCCTCAATCCTCAATCCTCAAACCTCAATCAACAATCCTGAATCCTCAATCCTCAATCCTCAATCCTCAACCCTCAATCCTCAATCCTCAATCCTCAATCCTCAATCTTCAATCCTCAATCCTCAATCCTCAATCCTCAAACCTCAATCCTCAATCCTCAATCAGCAATCCTCAATCCTTAGTCCTCAATCCTCAATCCTCTCTCCTCAATCCTCAATCCTCAATCCTCAATCATCAATCCTCAGTCCTCAATCCTCAAACCTCAATCCTCAATCCTCAATCCTCAATCCTCAATCCTCAATCCTCAATTCTCAATCCTCAACAGTATATCCTTAATTCACAGTTTTAAATACTCAATCCACAATCATCAACATTCAGATCTCAATCCTCAAACATCAATTCTCAGCACCCAATCCTCAACCCTCAGTCCACGATATTCTATCCCCATTCCTCAATCCTCAATATTCAATTCTCAATCCTCAATCCTCAATCCGCAATACTCAATCCTCAATTCTCTATCTTCAATCATCAATCTGCAGCCATCAATCCTCAATCCTCAATCCTCTGTCTTCAATTCTCAATCCTCAATCCTCAATCCTCAAGCCTCAAACCTCAATCCTCAACCCGCAACCCTCATTCCTGAATCCTCAATCCTCAATCCTCAATCATCAATCCTCAATCCTCAATCCTCAATCCTCAATCCTCAATCCACAACACTCAATCCTCAATCCTCAATGCTCAATCCTCAATCCTGAATCCTTAATCCTCAATCCTCAATCCTCAATCCTCAATCCTCAATCCTCAATCCTCAAACCTCAATCCTCAATCGTCAATCCTCAGTCCTCAATCCTCAATCCTCAATCCTCAATCCTCAATGCGCAATCCTCAGTCCTCAATCCTCAATCCTCAATCCTCAATCCTCAATCCTCAATCCTCAATCCTCAATCCTCAATCCTCAATCATCAAACATCAATCCTCAATCCTCAATTCTGAATCCTCAACAGTATATCCATAATTCACAGTTTTAAGTACTCAATCCACAACCTTCAACATTCAGATCTCAATACTCAAACATCAATTCTCAACACCCAATACTCAATCCTCAGTCCACAATATTCTATTTCCAACACTCAATCCTCAATATTCAATTCTCAATCCTCAATCCTCAATCCTCAATACTCAATCCTCAATTCTCAAACTTCAATCATCAATCTGCAGCCATCAATCCTCAACCATCAATCCTCAGCCCTCAACCCTCAATCCTCAACCCTCAACCCTCAATCCTCAACCCTCACTCTTCAATCCTCAATCTTCAATACTCAATCCTCAAACATTAATCCTCAATCTTCAATCATCTATCCTCAATCGTCAATCCTCAATAAAATAGCTTCAATTCTCACTATTCAATACTCAGTCCTCATTCTTCAAATCTCAGTCTACGAACAACAATTCTCAGCACACAATGCTCAACCCTCAGTCCTCAATCTTCAATCCTCTATACTCAATCATCAATATTCAATCCTCAATCCTCAGTACTCGATCCTCAATCCTCAAACCTCAATCCTCAATCCTCAATCCTTAATCCTCAATCATCAACCCTCAATCCTCAATCCTCAATCCTCAATCCTCAATCCTCAATCCTCAACCCTCAATCCTCAATCCTCAATCCTCAAACCTCAATCCTAAATCCTCAGCGCTCATTCCTCAATCCTCAATTCTCAATCCTCGATCCTCAATCCTCAATCCTCAATCCTCAATACTCAGTCATCAATCCTCAATCCTCAATCCTCAATCCTCAATCCTCAATCCTCAAACCTCAATCCTCAATCCTCAATCCTCAATCCTCATTCCTCAACACCCAATCCTCAATCCTCAATCCTCAAACCTCAATCCTAAATCCTCAGCGCTCATTCCTCAATCCTCAATTCTCAATCCTCGATCCTCAATCCTCAATCCTCAATCCTCAATCCTCAAACCTCAATCCTTCTATCGTCAATTCTCAATCCTCCACAGTATATCCCTAATTCACAGTTTTAAATACTCAATCCACAATCTTCGACATTCAGATCTCAATCCTCAAACATCAATTCTCAACACCCAATCCTCAAACCTCAGTCCACAATATTCTATCCCCAATCCTCAATCCTCAATATTCAATTCTCAATCCTCAATCCTCAATACTCAATCCTCAATTCTCTATCTTCAGTCAACAATCTGCAGCCATCAATCCTCAATCCTCAGTCATCAGTCCTCAACCCTCAATCCTCAATCCTCAACCCTCATTCCTCAATCCTCAATCCTCAATCCTCAAACCTCAAACCTCAATCCTCAATTCTCAATCCTCAACAGTATATCCTTAATTCACAGTTTTAAATACTCAATCCACAATCTTGAACTTTCAGATCTCAATCCTCAAACATCAATTCTCAACACCCAATCCTCAGCCCTCAGTCCCCAACCTTCCATCCCCAAAAGTCAATCCTCAATTCTCAATCTTCAATCATCAATCTGCAGCCATCAAACCTCAATCCTCAATCCTCAACCCTCATTCCTCAATCCTCAATCCTGAATCCTCAATCCTCAATCCTCAATCCTCAATCCTCAATCCTCAATCGTCAATCCTCAATCCTCAATCCTCAATCCCCAATCCTCAATCCTCAATCCTCAACCCTCAATCCTCAATCCTCAATCCTCTATCCTCAATCCTCAATCCTCAATCCTCAAACCTCAATCCTCAATCCTTAATTCTCAATCCTCAACAGTATATCCTTAATTCACAGTTTTAAATACTCAATCCACAATCTTCAACATTCAGATCTCAATCCTCAAACATCAATTGTCAACACCCAATCCTCAACACTCAGTTCACAATATTTTATCCCCAATCCTCAATCCTTAATATTCAATTCTCAATCCTCAATCCTCAATCCGCAATACTCAATCCTCAATTCTCTATCTTCAATTATCAATCTGCAGCCATCAATCCTCAATCCTCAAACCTCTGTCCTCAATCCTCAATCCTCAATCCTCAATCCTCAATCCTCAAACCTCAATCCTCAATCCGCAACCCTCATTCCTCAATACTCAATCCTCAATCCTCAATCATCAATCCCCAATCCTCAATCCTCAATCGTCAATCCTCAACCCTCAATCCTCAATCCTCAATCCTCAATCCTCAATCCTGAACCCTTAATCCTCAATCCTCAATCCTCAATCCTCAATCCTCAACCCTCAATCCTCAATCCTCAATCCTCAATCCTCAATCCTCAATCCTCAATCCTCAATCCTCAATCCTCAATCAACAATCCTCAATCCTCAATCCTCAATCCTCAATCCTCAACCCTCAATCCTCAATCCTCAATCCTCAATCCTCAATCTTCAATCCTCAATCCTCAATCCTCAATCCTCAATCATCAATCCTCAATCCGAAATCCTCAATCCTCAATCCTCAATCCTCAACACTCATTCCTCAATCTTCAATCCTCAACAGTATATCCCTAATTCACAGTTTTAAATACTCAATCCACAATCTTCGACATTCAGATCTCAATCCTCAAACATCAATTCTCAACACCCAATCCTCAAAACTCAGTCCGCAATATTCTATCCCCAATCCTCAATCCTCAATATTCAATTCTCAATCCTCAATCCTCAATACTCAATCCTCAATTCTCTATCTTCAGTCTACAATCTGCAGCCATCAATCCTCAATCCTCAGTCATCAGTCCTCAACCCTCAATCCTCAATCCTCAACCCTCATTCCTCAATCCTCAATCCTCAATCCTCAAACCTCAAACCTCAATCCTCAATTCTCAATCCTCAACAGTATATCCTTAATTCACAGTTTTAAATACTCAATCCACAATCTTGAACTTTCAGATCTCAATCCTCAAACATCAATTCTCAACACCCAATCCTCAACCCTCAGTTCCCAAACTTCTATCCCCAACATTCAATCCTCAATTCTCAAACTTCAATCATCAATCTGCAGCCATCAAACCTCAATCCTCAATCCTCAATTCTCAACCCTCAACAGTATATCCTTAATTCACAGTTTTAAATACTCAATCCACATTCTTCAACTTTCAGATCTCAATGCTCAAACATCAATTCTCAACACCCAATCCTCAACCCTCAGTCCCCAACCTTCCATCACCAAAACTCAATCCTCAATTCTCAATCTTCAATCATCAATCTGCAGCCATCAAACCTCAATCCTCAATCCTCAACCCTCATTCCTCAATCCTCAATCCTCAATCCTCAATCCTCAATCCTCAATCCTCAATCCTCAATCCTCAACCCTAAATCCTCAATCCTCAATCCTCAATCCTCAATCCTCAATCCTCAATCCTCAATCCTCAATCCTCAATCAACAATCCTCAATCCTCAACCCTCAATCCTCAATCCTCAACCCTCAATCCTCAATCCTCAATCCTCAATCCTCAATCTTCAATCCTCTATCCTCAATCCTCAATGCGCAATCCTCAGTCCTCAATCCTCAATCCTCAATCCTCAATCCTCAATCCTCAATCCTCAATCCTCAATCCGCAACCCTCATTCCTGAATCCTCAATCCTCAATCCTCAATCATCAATCCTCAATCCTCAATCCTCAATCCTCAATCCTCAATCCACAACACTCAATCCTCAATCCTCAATGCTCAATCCTCAATCCTGAATCCTTAATCCTCAATCCTCAATCCTCAATCCTCAATCCTCAATCCTCAATCCTCAAACCTCAATCCTCAATCGTCAATCCTCAGTCCTCAATCCTCAATCCTCAATCCTCAATCCTCAATGCGCAATCCTCAGTCCTCAATCCTCAATCCTCAATCCTCAATCCTCAATCCTCAATCCTCAATCCTCAATCCTCAATCATCAAACATCAATCCTCAATCCTCAATTCTGAATCCTCAACAGTATATCCTTAATTCACAGTTTTAAGTACTCAATCCACAATCTTCAACATTCAGATCTCAATACTCAAACATCAATTCTCAACACCCAATACTCAATCCTCAGTCCACAATATTCTATTTCCAACACTCAATCCTCAATATTCAATTCTCAATCCTCAATCCTCAATCCTCAATACTCAATCCTCAATTCTCAAACTTCAATCATCAATCTGCAGCCATCAATCCTCAATCCTCAATCCTCAGCCCTCAACCCTCAATCCTCAACCCTCAACCCTCAATCCTCAACCCTCACTCTTCAATCCTCAATCTTCAATACTCAATCCTCAAACATTAATCCTCAATCTTCAATCATCTATCCTCAATCGTCAATCCTCAATAAAATAGCTTCAATTCTCAACCCTCAATCCTCAATCCTCAATCCTCAAACCTCAATCCTCAATTCTCTATCTTCAGTCAACAATCTGCAGCCATCAATCCTCAATCCTCAGTCATCAGTCCTCAACCCTCAATCCTCAATCCTCAACCCTCATTCCTCAATCCTCAATCCTCAATCCTCAAACCTCAAACCTCAATCCTCAATTCTCAATCCTCAACAGTATATCCTTAATTCACAGTTTTAAATACTCAATCCACAATCTTGAACTTTCAGATCTCAATCCTCAAACATCAATTCTCAACACCCAATCCTCAGCCCTCAGTTCCCAAACTTCTATCCCCAACATTCAATCCTCAATTCTCAAACTTCAATCATCAATCTGCAGCCATCAAACCTCAATCCTCAATCCTCAATTCTCAATCCTCAACAGTATATCCTTAATTCACAGTTTTAAATACTCAATCCACAATCTTCAACTTTCAGATCTCAATCCTCAACAGTATATCCTTAATTCACAGTTTTAAATACTCAATCCACATTCTTCAACTTTCAGATCTCAATCCTCAAACATCAATTCTCAACACCCAATCCTCAACCCTCAGTCCCCAACCTTCCATCCCCAAAACTCAATCCTCAATTCTCAATCTTCAATCATCAATCTGCAGCCATCAAACCTCAATCCTCAATCCTCAACCCTCATTCCTCAATCCTCAATCCTCAATCCTCAATCCTCAATCCTCAATCCTCAATCCTCAATCCTCAATCGTCAATCCTCAATCCTCAATCCTCAATCCCCAATCCTCAATCCTCAATCCTCAACCCTCAATCCTCAATCCTCAATCCTCTATCCTCAATCCTCAATCCTCAATCCTCAAACCTCAATCCTCAATCCTTAATTCTCAATCCTCAACAGTATATCCTTAATTCACAGTTTTAAATACTCAATCCACAATCTTCAACATTCAGATCTCAATCCTCAAACATCAATTGTCAACACCCAATCCTCAACACTCAGTTCACAATATTTTATCCCCAATCCTCAATCCTTAATATTCAATTCTCAATCCTCAATCCTCAATCCGCAATACTCAATCCTCAATTCTCTATCTTCAATTATCAATCTGCAGCCATCAATCCTCAATCCTCAAACCTCTGTCCTCAATCCTCAATCCTCAATCCTCAATCCTCAATCCTCAAACATCAATCCTCAATCCGCAACCCTCATTCCGCAATACTCAATCCTCAATCCTCAATCATCAATCCCCAATCCTCAATCCTCAATCCTCAATCCTCAATCCTCAACCCTCAATCCTCAATCCTCAATCCTCAATCCTCAATACTGAATCCTTAATCCTCAATCCTCAATCCTCAATCACCAATCCTCAAACCTCAATCCTCAATCCTCCATCCTCAATCCTCAATACTCAATCCTCAATCCTCAACCCTCAATCCTCAATCCTCAATCCTCAATCCTCAATCCTCAATCCTCAATCCTCAATCCTCAAACCTCAATCAACAATCCTGAATCCTCAATCCTCAATCCTCAATCCTCAACCCTCAATCCTCAATCCTCAATCCTCAATCCTCAATCTTCAATCCTCAATCCTCAATCCTCAATCCTCAAACCTCAATCCTCAATCCTCAATCAGCAATCCTCAATCCTTAGTCCTCAATCCTCAATCCTCTCTCCTCAATCCTCAATCCTCAATCCTCAATCATCAATCCTCAGTCCTCAATCCTCAAACCTCAATCCTCAATCCTCAATCCTCAATCCTCAATCCTCAATCCTCAATTCTCAATCCTCAACAGTATATCCTTAATTCACAGTTTTAAATACTCAATCCACAATCATCAACATTCAGATCTCAATCCTCAAACATCAATTCTCAGCACCCAATCCTCAACCCTCAGTCCACGATATTCTATCCCCATTCCTCAATCCTCAATATTCAATTCTCAATCCTCAATCCTCAATCCGCAATACTCAATCCTCAATTCTCTATCTTCAATCATCAATCTGCAGCCATCAATCCTCAATCCTGAATCCTCTGTCTTCAATTCTCAATCCTCAATCCTCAATCCTCAAGCCTCAAACCTCAATCCTCAATCCGCAACCCTCATTCCTGAATCCTCAATCCTCAATCCTCAATCATCAATCCTCAATCCTCAATCCTCAATCCTCAATCCTCAATCCACAACACTCAATCCTCAATCCTCAATGCTCAATCCTCAATCCTGAATCCTTAATCCTCAATCCTCAATCCTCAATCCTCAATCCTCAATCCTCAATCCTCAAACCTCAATCCTCAATCGTCAATCCTCAGTCCTCAATCCTCAATCCTCAATCCTCAATCCTCAATGCGCAATCCTCAGTCCTCAATCCTCAATCCTCAATCCTCAATCCTCAATCCTCAATCCTCAATCCTCAATCCTCAATCATCAAACATCAATCCTCAATCCTCAATTCTGAATCCTCAACAGTATATCCATAATTCACAGTTTTAAGTACTCAATCCACAACCTTCAACATTCAGATCTCAATACTCAAACATCAATTCTCAACACCCAATACTCAATCCTCAGTCCACAATATTCTATTTCCAACACTCAATCCTCAATATTCAATTCTCAATCCTCAATCCTCAATCCTCAATACTCAATCCTCAATTCTCAAACTTCAATCATCAATCTGCAGCCATCAATCCTCAACCATCAATCCTCAGCCCTCAACCCTCAATCCTCAACCCTCAACCCTCAATCCTCAACCCTCACTCTTCAATCCTCAATCTTCAATACTCAATCCTCAAACATTAATCCTCAATCTTCAATCATCTATCCTCAATCGTCAATCCTCAATAAAATAGCTTCAATTCTCACTATTCAATACTCAGTCCTCATTCTTCAAATCTCAGTCTACGAACAACAATTCTCAGCACACAATGCTCAACCCTCAGTCCTCAATCTTCAATCCTCTATACTCAATCATCAATATTCAATCCTCAATCCTCAGTACTCGATCCTCAATCCTCAAACCTCAATCCTCAATCCTCAATCCTTAATCCTCAATCATCAACCCTCAATCCTCAATCCTCAATCCTCAATCCTCAATCCTCAATCCTCAACCCTCAATCCTCAATCCTCAATCCTCAAACCTCAATCCTAAATCCTCAGCGCTCATTCCTCAATCCTCAATTCTCAATCCTCGATCCTCAATCCTCAATCCTCAATCCTCAATCCTCAGTCATCAATCCTCAATCCTCAATCCTCAATCCTCAATCCTCAATCCTCAAACCTCAATCCTCAATCCTCAATCCTCAATCCTCATTCCTCAACACCCAATCCTCAATCCTCAATCCTCAAACCTCAATCCTAAATCCTCAGCGCTCATTCCTCAATCCTCAATTCTCAATCCTCGATCCTCAATCCTCAATCCTCAATCCTCAATCCTCAAACCTCAATCCTTCTATCGTCAATTCTCAATCCTCCACAGTATATCCCTAATTCACAGTTTTAAATACTCAATCCACAATCTTCGACATTCAGATCTCAATCCTCAAACATCAATTCTCAACACCCAATCCTCAAACCTCAGTCCACAATATTCTATCCCCAATCCTCAATCCTCAATATTCAATTCTCAATCCTCAATCCTCAATACTCAATCCTCAATTCTCTATCTTCAGTCAACAATCTGCAGCCATCAATCCTCAATCCTCAGTCATCAGTCCTCAACCCTCAATCCTCAATCCTCAACCCTCATTCCTCAATCCTCAATCCTCAATCCTCAAACCTCAAACCTCAATCCTCAATTCTCAATCCTCAACAGTATATCCTTAATTCACAGTTTTAAATACTCAATCCACAATCTTGAACTTTCAGATCTCAATCCTCAAACATCAATTCTCAACACCCAATCCTCAGCCCTCAGTCCCCAACCTTCCATCCCCAAAAGTCAATCCTCAATTCTCAATCTTCAATCATCAATCTGCAGCCATCAAACCTCAATCCTCAATCCTCAACCCTCATTCCTCAATCCTCAATCCTGAATCCTCAATCCTCAATCCTCAATCCTCAATCCTCAATCCTCAATCGTCAATCCTCAATCCTCAATCCTCAATCCCCAATCCTCAATCCTCAATCCTCAACCCTCAATCCTCAATCCTCAATCCTCTATCCTCAATCCTCAATCCTCAATCCTCAAACCTCAATCCTCAATCCTTAATTCTCAATCCTCAACAGTATATCCTTAATTCACAGTTTTAAATACTAAATCCACAATCTTCAACATTCAGATCTCAATCCTCAAACATCAATTGTCAACACCCAATCCTCAACACTCAGTTCACAATATTTTATCCCCAATCCTCAATCCTTAATATTCAATTCTCAATCCTCAATCCTCAATCCGCAATACTCAATCCTCAATTCTGTATTTTCAATCATCAATCTGCAGCCATCAATCCTCAATCCTCAATCCTCTCTCCTCAATCCTCAATCCTCAATCCTCAATACTCAATCCTCAAAACCTCAATCCTCAACCCTCAATCCTCAATACTCAATCCTCAATCCTCAATCCTGAATCCTTAATACTCAATCCTCAATCCTCAGTCACCAATCCTCAATCCTCAGTCCTCAATCCTCAATCCTCAATCCTCAATAAAATAGCTTCAATTCTCACTATTCAATACTCAATCCTCAATCTTCAAATCTCAGTCTACGAACAACAATTCTCCACACTCAATGCTCAACCCTCATTCCTCAACCTTCAATACTCTATCGTCAATCCTCAGTCTTCAATCCTCAATCCTCAGTACTCAACCCTCAATCCTCAATCCTCAACAGTATATCCTCAATGCTCAGTTTTCAATACTCAACCCTCAATTTTCAATATTCAAATCTCAATGCTCAAACCTCAATCCTCAGTGCTCAATCCTCAATCCTCAATCCTCAAATCTCAGTCCTCAATCCTCAACCGTTAGTGTTCATACCTCAGTCCAGAAATCTCAATCCTCAATATTCAATGCTCAATCCTCAATCCTCAACCCTGAAACCTCAACACTCAGTCCTCAGTCATCAATCTTCAATCCTCAGTCCTCAATCCTCAATCTACAATCCTCAATACTCAATCCAGAATACTTAATGCTCAATCCTCAATCTTCAATCACCAAACCTCAATCCGCAATCCTCAATCCACAACCCTCAATCCTCGATCCTCAATATTCAATCATCAATATTCAATCTTCAATCCTCAATTCTCAATCCTCAATACTCAATCCTCAATCCTCAATCCTCAATCCTCAATTCTCAATCCTCAATCCTCAATCCTCAGATTTCAAACATCAATGCTCAACCCTGAGTCCTGGTCCTGAATTCACAACCCTCAATCCTCAATCCTCAATCCTCAATCCTCAGTCCTCAAACCTCAATCCTGAATCCTCAATCCTTAATCCTCAATCTTCAGCCCTGAGTCCGCAACAATCAGTTGTCAATCCTCAATCCTCAATAGAATATCCTCAGTTCACAGTCTTCAATACTCAATCCCCATTCTTCAATCTTCAAATCTCAATCCACAAACATCAATTCTCATCACTCAACCATGAACACTCAGCCCTCAATCATCAATCCTCAATCCTCAATCCTCAATCTTCAATCCTCAATACTCAATCCTCAATCCTCAATCCTCAATTCTCAATTCTCTATACTCAATCCTCAATCGTCAACACTCAGTCCCCAATCCTCAATCTTCAATCCTCAATCCTCAATCCTCAATCCTCAATCCTCAATATTCAACACAAAACCCTCAACCATCAATCCTCAATACTCAACCATCAATCCTCACTTCTCAATACTCAGTAGAATATCCTGAATTCTCATGGTTCAATACTCAATCCACAAAATTCAATAATCAAATCTCAATCCTCGAACATCAATTCTCAACACTCAATCCTCAATACTCAGTCCTCTCTCTTCAATCCTCAATCCTCAATCCTCAGTCCTCAATCCTCAATCCTCAATCTTCAATCCTCAATCCTGAATCCTCAATCCTCAATCCTCAATCCTCAATACTCAATCCTCAATCTTCAATTCTCAATCCTCAATCCTCAATCCTCAATCCTCAGTCCTCAAACCACAATCCTGAATCCCCAATCCTCAATACTCAATCCTCAATCCTCAATCCTCAATCCTCAGTCCTCAATCCTCAATCCTCAATCCTCAATCCTCAATCCTCAATCCTCAAACCTCAATACTCAATATTCAATACTCAATCCTCAATCCTCAATCCTCAATCCTCATTCTTCAATCCTCAATACCCAATCCACAATCTTCAATCCTCAATCCTCAACCCTCAATTATCAATACTCAATCCTCAATCCTCAGACCTCAAACAGCAATACTCAACCCTCAGTCCTCGTCCTCAATCCACAACCATCAATACTCAATCCTCATTATTCAATCATCAATATTCAATCTTCAGTCCTCAATCCTCAATCCTCAATCCTCAATCCTCAATCTTCAATTCTCAATCCTGAATCCTCAATCCTCAATCCTCAGTCCTCAAACCACAATCCTGAATCCCCAATCCTCAATCCTCAATCCTCAATCCTCAATCCTCAATCCTCAGTCCTCAATCCTCAATCCTCAATCCTCAATCCTCAATCCTCAATCCTCAAACCTCAATACTCAATATTCAATACTCAATCCTCAATCCTCAGTCCTCAATCCTCATTCTTCAATCCTCAATCCCCAATCTTCAATCCTCAATACTCAATCTTCAATCCTCAATCCTCAATCCTCAATCCTCAATCCTCAACCCTCAATCCTCAATCCTCAATCGTCAATCTTCAATCCTAAATATTCAATCTTCAGTCCTCAATCCTCAATCCTCAATCCTCAATCCTCAATGTTCAATCCGCAATACCCAATCCTCAATCTTCTATCCGCAATCCTCAATCCCCAATTCTCGATCCTCAATCCTCAATCCTCAGACCTCAAACATCAATACTCAACCCTCAGTCCTCGTCCTCAATCCACAACCCTCAATCCTCGATCCTCAATCTTCAATCATCAATATTCAATCCTCAATCCTCAATCCTCAATCCTCAATCCTCAATCCTCAATCCTCAATCCTCAATCCTCAATCCTCAATCCTCAATCCTCAATCCTCAACCCTCAATACTCAATACTCAATCCTCAATCCTCAATCCGCAATCCTCAATCCTCAATCCTCAATCCACAATCCTCAATCCTCAATCCTCAATCCTCAATCCTCAATTCCCAATCCTCAATCCTCAAACATCAATCCTCAATCCTCAATTCTCAATCCTCGACAGTATATCGTTAATTCCCAGTTTTAAATACTCAATCCACAATCTTCAACATTCAGATCTCAATCCTCAAACATCAATTCTCAACACCCAATCCTCAACCCTCAGTCCACAATATTCTAAACCCAATCCTCAATCCTCAATGTTCAATTCTCAATACTCAATCCTCAATCCGCAATACTCAATCCTCAATTCTCTATCTTCAATCATCAATCTGCAGCCATCAATCTTCAATCCTCAATCCTCTGTCCTCAATCCTCAATCCTCAATCCTCAATCCTCAATCCTCAATCCACAATCCTCAAACCTCAATCCTCAACCGTCAGTACTCGTCCTCAATCCTCAAACCTCAAACCTCAATCCACCCATCTTCAATCATCAATACTCAATCTTCAATCCTCAATCCTCAATCCTCAATGCTCAATCCTCAATCCTCAGTATTCAGCACTCAACCCTCAACCATCAGTCCTCAATACTCAATCATCAATCCTCAGTTCTCAATACTCAATAGAATATCCTGAATTCTCATGGTTCAATACTCAATCCACAATATTCAATAATCAAATCTCAATCCTCAAACATCAATTCTCAACACTCAATCCTCAACACTCAGTCCTCTCTCTTCAATCCTCCATCCTCAATCCTCAATCCTCAAGCGCCAATCCTCAATCCTCAGTCATCAACCCTCAATCTACAGTCCTCAAACCTCAATCCCGAATTCTCAATCCTGAATCCTCAATATCAGCCCTCAGTCCTCAACAATCAATTGTCAATCCTCAGTCCTCAATAGAATATCCTCAATTAACAGTTTTCAATACTCAATCCCCATTCTTCAATCTTCAAATCTCAATCCACAAACATCAATTCTCATCACTCAACCCTTAACACTCAGTCCTCAATCTTCAATCCTCAATCCTCAATCCTCAATCTTCAATCCTCAATACTCAATCTTCAATCCTCAATCCTCAACTCTCAATCCTCAATGCTCAATCCTGAATCGTCAATCCTCAATCCCCAATCCTCAATCTTCAATCCTCAATCCTCAATCCTCAATCCTCAATCCTCAATCCTCAATCCTCAGACCTCAAACATCAATACTCAACCCTCAGTACTCGTCCTCAATCCACAACCCTCAATCCTCAATCCTCAATCCTCAATCCTCAGTCCTCAAACCTCAGTCCTGAATCCTCAATCCTTAATCCTCAATCTTCAGCCCTGAGTCCGCAACAATCAGTTGTCAATCCTCAATCCTCAATAGAATATCCTCAGTTCACAGTCTTCAATACTCAATCCCCATTCTTCAATCTTCAAATCTCAATCCACAAACATCAATTCTCATCACTCAACCATGAACACTCAGCCCTCAATCATCAATCCTCAATCCTCAATCCTCAATCTTCAATCCTCAATACTCAATCCTCAATCCTCAATCCTCAATTCTCAATTCTCTATACTCAATCCTCAATCGTCAACACTCAGTCCCCAATCCTCAATCTTCAATCCTCAATCCTCAATCCTCAATCCTCAATCCTCAATATTCAACACAAAACCCTCAACCATCAATCCTCAATACTCAACCATCAATCCTCACTTCTCAGTACTCAATAGAATATCCTGAATTCTCATGGTTCAATACTCAATCCACAAAATTCAATAATCAAATCTCAATCCTCGAACATCAATTCTCAACACTCAATCCTCAATACTCAGTCCTCTCTCTTCAATCCTCAATCCTCAATCCTCAGTCCTCAATCCTCAATCCTCAATCTTCAATCCTCAATCCTGAATCCTCAATCCTCAATCCTCAATCCTCAATACTCAATCCTCAATCTTCAATTCTCAATCCTCAATCCTCAATCCTCAATCCTCAGTCCTCAAACCACAATCCTGAATCCCCAATCCTCAATACTCAATCCTCAATCCTCAATCCTCAATCCTCAGTCCTCAATCCTCAATCCTCAATCCTCAATCCTCAATCCTCAATCCTCAAACCTCAATACTCAATATTCAATACTCAATCCTCAATCCTCAATCCTCAATCCTCATTCTTCAATCCTCAATACCCAATCCACAATCTTCAATCCTCAATCCTCAACCCTCAATTATCAATACTCAATCCTCAATCCTCAGACCTCAAACAGCAATACTCAACCCTCAGTCCTCGTCCTCAATCCACAACCATCAATACTCAATCCTCATTATTCAATCATCAATATTCAATCTTCAGTCCTCAATCCTCAATCCTCAATCCTCAATCCTCAATCTTCAATTCTCAATCCTCAATCCTCAATCCTCAATCCTCAGTCCTCAAACCACAATCCTGAATCCCCAATCCTCAATCCTCAATCCTCAATCCTCAATCCTCAATCCTCAGTCCTCAATCCTCAATCCTCAATCCTCAATCCTCAATCCTCAATCCTCAAACCTCAATACTCAATATTCAATACTCAATCCTCAATCCTCAGTCCTCAATCCTCATTCTTCAATCCTCAATACCCAATCCACAATCTTCAATCCTCAATCCTCAACCCTCAATTATCAATACTCAACCCTCAATCCGCAATCCTCAACCTTCAATCCTCAACCCTCATTCGTCAATGTTCCAACGACAGTCCTCAAACCTCAATCCTCGATTTTCAACTCCCAATCCTAAGTTCACAACACACAATACTCAACCCTCAGCCTTCAATCCGCAATCCTCAGTCCTCAAGGCTCAATCTTCAATCATCAGTCCTCAACCATCAAACCTCGATCTTCAATCCTCAATACAATATCTTCAGTTCTCGGTCTTGAATACTCAATCCTCAATAGCCAGTCCTCAAACCTGAATCCTCAATATTCAATTGTCTATCCTCAATTCCCAAACCTCAATCCTCATCCCTGAGTCCTCAATCCTCAACCATCAAGCCTCTATCCTCAATCTTCAATCCTCAATGCTCAATCCTCAATCCTCAATCTTCAATCGTCTATCCTCAATCCTCAACCTCAATCCTCAATCATCAGTCCTCAATCCACAATCCTCAATCCTCAATCCTCAAACCTCAATCCTCAATCCTCAATCCTCAATCCTCAATCCTCAATCCTCGATCCTCAATCCTCCATCCTCAATCCTCAGGCTTCAATCCTCAATCCTCAGTACTCAATCCTCAATCCTCGATCCTCAAACATCAATCCTCAATCCTCAACCCTTAATCCTCAACACTCAATCCTCAATCCTCAATCCCCAATCCTCAATCCTCAATCCTCAATCCTCAATCCTCAATCCTCAATCCTCAGTCCTCAATCCTCAACCCTCAATCCTCAATCCTCAATCCTCAATCCTCAATCCTCAATCATCAGTCCTCTATCCTCAATCCTCAATCCTCAATCCTCAATCCTCAATCCTCAATCCTCAATCCTCAATCCTCAATCCTCAATCCTCAATCCTCAATCCTCAATCCTCAATCCTCAATCCTCAATCCTCAATACTCAATCCTCAATCCTCAATCCTCAATCCTCAATCCTCAATCCTCAATCCACAATCCTCAATCCTCAATCCTCAACCCTCAATCCTCAATTCTCAATCCTCAATCCTCAAACCTCAATCCTCAATCCTCAATTCTCAATCCTCGACAGTATATCCTTAATTCCCAGTTTTAAATACTCAATCCACAATCTTCAACATTCAGATCTCAATCCTCAAACATCAATTCTCAACACCCAATCCTCAACCCTCAGTCCACAATATTCTATCCCCAATCCTCAATCCTCAATATTCAATTCTCAATACTCATTCCTCAATCCGCAATACTCAATCCTCAATTCTCTATCTTCAATCATCAATCTGCAGCCCTCAATCCTCAATCCTCAATCCTCTGTCCTCAATCCTCAATCCTCAATCCTCAATCCTCAATCCTCAATCCTCAATCCTCAATCCTCAATCCTGAATCCTTAATCCTCAATCCTCAATCCTCAATCCTTAATCCTCATTCTTCAATCCTCAATACCCAATCCTCAATCTTCAATTCTCAACTCTCAATCCTCAATGCTCAATCCTCAATCGTCAATCCTCAATCCCCAATCCTCAATCTTCAATCCTCAATCCTCAATCCTCAATCCTCAATCCTCAATCCTCAATCTTCAATCCTCAATACTCAATCTTCAATCCTCAATCCTCAGTCCTCAATCCTCAATCCTCAATCCTCAATCCTCAATCTTCAATCCTCAATACTCAATTCTCAATCCTCAATCCTCCAGCCTCGGACCTCAAACGTCAATACTCAACCCTCAGTCCTCATCCTCAATCCACAAACCTCAATCCTCAATCCTCAATCTTCAATTCTCAATCCTCAATCCTCAATCCTCAATCCTCAATCCTCAATCCTCAGTCCTCAAACCTCAATCCTGAAACATCAATTCTGAATCCTCTACCTTCAGCCTTCAGTCCTCAACAATCAGTTGTCAATCCTCAATCCTCAATAGAATATAATCTATTCACAGTTTTCAATACTCAATACTCAACCTGCAATCTTCAAATCTCTATCCACAAACATCAATTCTCATCATTCAACCATCAACACTCAGTAACCAATCCTCAATCTTCAATCCTCAATCCTCAATCGTCGATCATCAATCTTCAATACTCAATACTCAATCCTCAATCCTCCATCCTCAATCCTCAATCCTCAATCCTCAATCCTCAATGGTCAGGCTTCAATCCTCAATACTCAATCTTCAATCCTCAATCCTCAATCCTCAATCCTCAATACTCAATCCTCAATACTCAACCATCAATCCTCAATTCTCAATACTCAATAGAATATCCTGAATTCTCAGGATTCTATACTCAAACCCCAATCCTCAACCCTCAGCCCTCATTCTCAATCCTCAACCCTCAGCCCTCATTCTCAATCCTCAATCCACAATCCTCAAACCTCAATCCTCAACCGTCAGTACTCGTCCTCAATCCTCAAACCTGAAACCTCAGTCCTCCCATCTTCAATCATCAATACTCAATCTTCAATCCTCAATCCTCAATCCTCAATGCTCAATCCTCAATCCTCAGTATTCAGCAATCAACCGTCAACCATCAGTCCTCAATACTCAATCATCAATCCTCAGTTCTCAATACTCAATAGGATATCCTGAATTCTCATGGTTCAATACTCAATCCACAATATTCAATAATCAAATCTCAATCCTCAAACATCAATTCTCAACACTCAATCCTCAACACTCAGTCCTCTCTCTTCAATCCTCCATCCTCAATCCTCAATCCTCAATTCTCAATCCTCAATCCTGAATCCTCAGACTTCAAACATCAATACTCAACCCTCAGTCCTCGTCCTCAATCCACAACCCTCAATCCTCAATCCTCAATATTCAGTCATTAATATTCAACCTTCAATCCTCAATCCTCAATCCTCTACCCTCAACACTCAATCCTCAATGTTCAATCCTCAATACCCAATCCTCAATATTCAATCCTCAATCCTCAATCCTCAATCCTCAATCCTCAATCCTCAGTCCTCAAACCTCAATCCTGAATCCTCAACACTGAATCCTCAATCTTCAGCCCTAGGTCCTCAACAATCAGTTGCGAATCCTCAATCCTCAATAGAATATCCTCAATTCACAGTTTTCAATACTCAATACTCAATCTGCAATCTTCAGCCCTCTATTCACAAACATCAATTCTCATCACTCAACCCTCAATACTCAGTCCCCAATCCTCAATCTTCAATCCTCAATCCCCAATCTTCAATCCTCAATACTCAATCTTCAATCCTCAATCCTCAATCCTCAATCCTCAATCCTCAACCCTCAATCCTCAATCCTCAATCGTCAATCTTCAATCCTCAATATTCAATCTTCAGTCCTCAATCCTCAATCCTCAATGTTCAATCCGCAATACCCAATCCTCAATCTTCTATCCGCAATCCTCAATCCCCAATTCTCGATCCTCAATCCGCAATCCTCAGACCTCAAACATCAATACTCAACCCTCAGTCCTCGTCCTCAATCCACAACCCTCAATCCTCGATCCTCAATCCACAATCCTCAACCCTCAAACCTCAATCCTCAATCCTCAATTCTCAATCCTCAACAGTATATCCTTAAGTCACAGTTTTAAATACTAAATCCACAATCTTCAACATTCAGATCTCAATCCTCAAACATCAATTCTCAACACCCAATCCTCAACCCTCAGTCCACAATATTCTATCCTCAATCCTCAATCGTCAATATTCAATTCTCAATCCTCAATCCTCAATCCGCATTACTCCATCCTCAATTCTGTATTTGCAATCATCAATCTGCAGCCATCAATCCTCAATCCTCAATCCTCTCTCCTCAATCCTCAATCCTCAATCCTCAATACTCAATCCTCAAAACCTCAATCCTCAACCCTCAATCCTCAATACTCAATCCTCAATCCTCAATCCTGAATCCTTAATCCTCAATCCTCAATCCTCAGTCACCAATCCTCAATCCTCAATCCTCAATCTTCAATCCTCAATCCTCAATCCTCAATTCTCAATCCTCAATCCTCAATCCTCAATCCTCAATCTTCAATCCTCAATACTCAAACTGCAATCCTCAATCCTCAGTCCTCACCCCTCAATCCTCATTCTTCAATCCTCAATACCGAATCCTCAATCTTCAATCCTCAATCCTCAATCCTCAATTCTCAATCCTCAATCCTCAATCCTCAGACTTCAAACACCAATACTCAACCCTCAGTCCTCGTCCTCAATCCACAACCCTCAATCCTCAATCCTCAATCCTCAATCGTCAACCCTCAATCCCCAATGCTAAATCCTCAATACCCAATCCTCAGTCTTCAATCCTCAATACTGAACATTCAATCCTCAATCCACAATCCTCAGTCCTCAATCCTCAATCCTCAATCTTCAATCATCAGTCCCCAATCCTCAATCATCAACCCTCAATCCTCAATCCTCAATCCTCGATCCTCAGTCCTCAATCCTCAATCCTCAATCCTCAATGTTCAATCCGCAATACCCAATCCTCAATCTTCAATCCTCAATCCTCAATCCTCAATCCTCAATCCTCAATCCTCAGTCCTCAAACCTTAATCCTGAATCCTCAATCCTGAATCCTCAATCTTCAGCCCTCAGTCCTCAACAATCAGTTGTCAATCCCCAATCCTCAATGGAATATCATCAATTCACAGTTTTCAATACTCAATACTCAATGTGCAATCTTCAAATCTCTATCCACAAACATCAATTCTCATCTCTCAACACTCAACACTCCGGACCCAATCCTCAATCTGCAATCCTCAATCCTCAATCTTCAATCCTCAATCCTCAATCCTCAATCTTCAGCCATAAGTCCTCAACAATCAATTGTCAATCCTCAATCCTCAATAGAATATCCTCAATTCACAGCTTTCAATACTCAATCCCCATTCTTCAATCTTCAAATCTCAATCCCCTAACGTCAATTCTCATCACGCATCCCTCAACACTCAGTCCTCAATCTTCAATCCTCAATCCTCAATCCTCAATCTTCAATCCTCAATACTCAATCCTCAATCCTCAATCATCAATCCTCAATGCTCAATCCTCAATCCTCAATCCTCGACCCTCAATCTTCAATCCTCAATACTCAATCTGCAATCCTCAATCCTCAATCCTCAATCCTCAATCCTCATTCTTCAATCCTCAGTGCCCAGTCCTCAATCTTCAATCCTCAATCCTCAATCCTCGATTCTCATTCCTCAATCCTCAATCGTCAATCCTCAATCCTCAATCCTCAACCCTCAATCCTCAATGTTGAATCCTCAATACCCAATCCTCAGTCTTCAATCCTCAATCCTCAATCCTCAATCCTCAATCCTCAATCCTCAATCTTCAATCCTCAATCCTCAATCCTCAATTCTCAATCCTCAATCCTCAATCCTCAGACCTCAAACATCAATACTCAACCCTCAGTCCTTCGTCCTCAATCCACAAACCTCAATCCTCACTCCTCAGTCCTAAATCGTCAATCCTCAATCCTCAATTTTCAATCCTCAATCCTCAATCCTCAGTCCTCAATCCTCAATCCTCAATCTTCAATCCTCAATCCTCGATCCTCAGTCCTCAATCCTCAGTCCTCAAACCTTAATCCTGAATCCTCAATCCTGAATCCTCAATCTTGAGCCCTCAGTCCTCAACAATCAGTTGTCAATCCCCAATCATCAATGGAATATCGTCAATTCACAGTTTCCAATACTCAATACTCAATCTGCAATCTTCAAATCTCTATCCACAAACATCAATTCTCATCTCTCAACACTCAACACTCCGTCCCCAATCCTCAATCTTCAATCCTCAATCCTCAATCCTCAATCCTCAATCCTCAATCCTCAATCTTCAGCCATAAGTCCTCAACAATCAATTGTCAATCCTCAATCCTCAATAGAATATCCTCAATTCACAGCTTTCAGTACTCAATCCCGATTCTTCAACCTTCAAATCTCAATCCACTAACATCAATTCTCATCACGCATCCCTCAACACTCAGTCCTCAATCATCAATCCTCAATCCTCAATCCTCAACCTTCAATCCTCAATACTCAATCTTCAATCCTCAATCCTCAATCATCAATCCTCAATGCTCAATCCTCAATCCTCAATCCTCAACCCTCAATCTTCAATCCTCAATACTCAATCTGCAATCCTCAATCCTCAATCCTCAATCCTCAATCCTCATTCTTCAATCCTCAGTGCCCAGTCCTCAATCTTCAATCCTCAATCCTCAATCCTCCATTCTCATTCCTCAATCCTCAATCGTCAATCCTCAATCCTCAATCCTCAACCCTCAATACTCAATGTTGAATCCTCAATACCCAATCCTCAGTCTTCAATCCTCAATCCTCAATCCTCAATCCTCAATCCTCAATCTTCAATCGTCAATCCTCAATCCTCAATTCTCAATCCTCAATCCTCAATCCTCTGACCTCAAAAATCAAAACTCAACCCTCAGTCCTCGTCCTCAATCCACAACCCTCAATCCTCAATCCTCAATCCTCAGTCCTAAATCCTCAATCCTCAATCCTCAAACCTCAATCCTCAACCGTCAGTCCCCGTCCTCAATCCTCAAACATGAATCCTCAATCCTCAACCTTCAATCATCAATACTCAACCTTCAACCTTCAATTATCAATCCTCAATCTTCAATCCTCAATACTCAATCTTCAATAATCAATCCTCAATACTCAATCCTCAATACTCAATCCTCAATCGTCAATACTCAATCCCCAATCCTCAATCTTCAATCCTCAATCCTCAATCCTCAATCCTCAATCCTCAATCCTCAATCTTCAATCCCCAATACTCAATCTTCATTCCTCAATCCTCAATCCTCAATCCTCGGTCCTCAAACCTCAATCCTCAATCCTCAATCCTCAATCCTCAATCTTCAATCCTCAATCCTCAATCCTCAATTCTCAATCCTCAATCCTCAATCCTCAATCCTCAATCCTCAATCCTCAATCCTCAATCCTCAATCCTCATTCTTCAATCCTCAGTGCCCAGTCCTCAATCTTCAATCCTCAATCCTCAATCCTCAATACTCATTCTTCAATCCTCAATTCCCAATCCACAATGTTCAATCCTCAATCCTCAATCCTCAATTCTCAATCCTCAATCCTCAATCCTCAGACCTCAAACAGCAATACTCAACCCTCAGTCCTCGTCCTCAATCCACAACCATCAACACTCAATCCTCAATATTCAATCATCAATATTCAATCTTCAGTCCTCAATCCTCAATCCTCAATCCTCAATCCTCAATCCTCCATCCTCAATGTTCAATCCGCAATACCCAATCCTCAATCTTCAATCCTCAATCCTCAATCCTCAATCCTCAATCCTCAGTCCTCGAACCTCAAACCTGTATCCTCAATCCTGAATCCTCAATCTTCAGACCTCAGTCCTCAACAATCAGTTGTCAATTCTCAATCCTCAATAGAATATCATCAATTCACAGTTTTCAATACTCAATACTCAATCTGCAATTTTCAAATCTCTATCCACAAACATCAATTCTTATCATTCAACCCTCAACACTCAGTCCTCAAACCTCAATTCTGAATCCTCAATACTCAATCTTCAATCCTCAATCCTCAATTCTCAATCCTCAATACTCAATCCTCAATCGTCCATCCTCAATCCCCAATCCTCAATCTTCAATCCTCAATCCTCAATCCTCAATCCTCATTCCTCAAACCTCATTCCTCAACCCTCAGTCCTCATCCTCAATTCTCAATACTCAATCCTCAATCGTCAATACTCAATCCCCAATCCTCAATCTTCAATCCTCAATCCTCAATCCTCAATCCTCAATCCTCAATCCTCAATCTTCAATCCCCAATACTCAATCTTCATTCCTCAATCCTCAATCCTCAATCCTCAGTCCTCAAACCTCAATCCTCAATCCTCAATCCTCAATCCTCAATCTTCAATCCTCAATCCTCAATCCTCAATTCTCAATCCTCAATCCTCAATCCTCAATCCTCAATCCTCAATCCTCAATCCTCAATCCTCATTCTTCAATCCTCAGTGCCCAGTCCTCAATCTTCAATCCTCAATCCTCAATCCTCAATACTCATTCTTCAATCCTCAATACCCAATCCACAATGTTCAATCCTCAATCCTCAATCCTCAATTCTCAATCCTCAATCCTCAATCCTCAGACCTCAAACAGCAATACTCAACCCTCAGTCCTCGTCCTCAATCCACAACCATCAACACTCAATCCTCAATATTCAATCATCAATATTCAATCTTCAGTCCTCAATCCTCAATCCTCAATCCTCAATCCTCAATCCTCCATCCTCAATGTTCAATCCGCAATACCCAATCCTCAATCTTCAATCCTCAATCCTCAATCCTCAATCCTCAATCCTCAGTCCTCGAACCTCAAACCTGTATCCTCAATCCTGAATCCTCAATCTTCAGACCTCAGTCCTCAACAATCAGTTGTCAATTCTCAATCCTCAATAGAATATCATCAATTCACAGTTTTCAATACTCAATACTCAATCTGCAATTTTCAAATCTCTATCCACAAACATCAATTCTTATCATTCAACCCTCAACACTCAGTCCTCAAACCTCAATTCTGAATCCTCAATACTCAATCTTCAATCCTCAATCCTCAATTCTCAATCCTCAATACTCAATCCTCAATCGTCCATCCTCAATCCCAAATCCCCAATCTTCAATCCTCAATCCTCAATCCTCAATCCTCATTCCTCAAACCTCATTCCTCAACCCTCAGTCCTCATCCTCAATTCTCAATTCTCAATCCTCAATCCTCAATCCTCAATCCTCAATCCTCAATCCTCAGACCTCAAACAGCAATACTCAACCCTCAGTCCTCGTCCTCAATCCACAACCATCAATACTGAATCCTCAACCTTCAATCATCAATATTCAATCTTCAGTCCTCAATCCTCAATCCTCAATCCTCAAACCTCAATCCTCAACCGTCAGTCCTCGTTCTCAAACCTCAACCCTCAATCCTCAATCCTCAATCCTCAATCTTCAATCATCAATACTCAATCTTCAATCCTCAATCCTCAATCCTCAATCCTCAATCCTCAATCCACAATATTCAACGCACAACCCTCATCCATCAATCCTCAATACTCAACCAGCAATCCTCAATTCTCAATACTCAAAGGAATATCCTGAATTCTCATGGTTCAATACTCAATCCACAATATTCAGTAATCAAATCTCAATCCTCAAACATCAATTCTCAACACGCAATCCTCAGCACTCAGTCCTCTCTCTTCAATCCTCCATCCTCAATCCTCAATCCTCAAGCGTCAATCCTCAATCCTCAATCCTCAATCCTCAGTAATCAATCCTCAATCTTCAATACTGAATCGTCAATCCTCAGTCCTCAATCCTCAATCCTCAATCCTCGTTCCTCAAACCTCAATCCTCAACCCTCAGTCCTCACACTCAATTCTCAATTCTCAATCCTCAATAGAATATCATCAATTCACAGTTTTCAATACTCAATACTCAATCTGCAATTTTCAAATCTCTATCCACAAACATCAATTCTCATCACTCAACCCTCAACACTCAGTCCTCAATGTTCAATCCTCAATCCTCAATTCTCAATCTGCAATCCTCAATACTGAATCTTCAATCCTCAATCATCAATCCTCAATCCTCAATACTCAATCCTCAATCCTCAAACCTCAATCTTCAATCCTCAGTACTCAATCGTCAATCCTCAATACTCAATCCTCAATCCTCAATCATCAATCCTCAACCATTAATCCTCAATCTTCAATACTCAATCCTCAACCCTCAATCCTCAATCCTCAATACTCAACCATCAATACTCAATTCTCAATACTCAATAGAATATCCGGAATTCTCAGGATTCTATACTCAAACCTCAATCCTCAACCCTCTGCCTTCATTCTCAATCCTCAATCCACAATCCTCAAACCTCAATCCTCAACCGTCAGTCCTCGTCCTCAATCCCCAACACTCAATCCTCAATCCTCCCATCTTCAATCTTCAATCCTCAATCCTCAATCCTCAATCCTCAATCCTCAGTCCTCGAGCCTCAAACCTGTATCCTCAATCCTGAATCCTCAATCTTCAGACCTCAGTCCTCAACAATCAGTTGTCAATTCTCAATCCTCAATAGAATATCATCAATTCACAGTTTTCAATACTCAATACTCAATCTGCAATTTTCAAATCTCTATCCACAAACATCAATTCTCATCATTCAACCCTCAACACTCAGTCCCCAATCCTCAATCTTCAATACTCAATCCTCAATCCTCAATCCTGGATCCTCAATCTTCAATCCTCAATACTCAATCTTCAATCCCACATCCTCAATCGTCAATCCTCAATCCTCAGTCCTGAGTCGCTAGGCTTCAATCCTCAATACTCAATCTTCAATCCTCAATCCTCAATGCTCATTCCTGAATCCTCATTCTTCAATCCTCAACACCCAATCCTCAATCTTCAAACCTCAATCCTCAATCCTCAACTCTCAATCCTCAATCCTCAATCCTCATTCTTCAATACTCAATACCCAATCCTCAATCTTCAATCCTCAATCCTCAATCCTCAATTCTCAACCCTCAATCCTCAGTCCTCAGCCCTCAATCCTCAATCCTCAAACCTCAGCCCTCATCCTCAATCCTCAATCCTCAATCCTCAATCCTCAATCTTCAATCCACAATACTCAATCTTCAATCCTCAATCCTCAGTCCTCAAACCTCAATCCTCAATCCTCAATCCTCAGTAATCAATCCTCAATCTTCAATACTGAATCGTCGATCCTCAGTCCTCAATCCTCAATCCTCAATCCTCGTTCCTCAAACCTCAATCCTCAGCCCTCAGTCCTCACTCTCAATTCTCAATTCTCAATCCTCAATCCTCAATCCTCAATCTTCAATCCTCAATAATCAATCTCCAATCCTAGATCCTCAATCCCCAATCCTCAATCCTTAATCCTCTATCATCAATCCTCAATCTCCAGTCCTCAATCTTCAATCCTCAATGCTCAATCCTCAATCCTCAATCCTCAGTCCTCAATCCTCAATCCTCAATCTTCAAACCTCAATCCTCAACCGTCAGTCCACGTCCTCAATCCTCAAACCTCAATCCTCAATCCTCAATCTTCAATCCTCAATACTCAATCCTCAATCCTCAAACCTCAACCTTAATCTTCAACCCTCAATACTCAATCTTCAATCCTCAATCCTCAATCCTAAATCCTCAATCCTCAACCCTCAATCCTCAATACTCAATCTTCAATCCTCAATCCTCAATCCTCAATCCTCAATCTTCAATCCTCAATACTCAATCTTCAATCCTCAATCCTCAATCCTCAATCCTCAATCCACATTCTTCAATCCTCAACACCCAATCCTCAATCTTCAATCCTCAACCCTCAGTCTTCAATTCTCAATCCTCAATCCTCAATCCTCAGAACTCAAACATCAATACTCAACCCCCAGTCCTCGTCCTCAATCCACAACCCTCAATCCTCGATCCTCAATCTTCAATCATCAATATTCAATGTTCAATCCGCAATCCTCAATCCTCAATACTCAATCCACAATCCTCAATGTTCTATCCTCAATACCCAAACCTCAATCTTCAATCCTCAATCCTCAATCCTCAATCCTCAATCCTCAGTCCTCAAACCTCAATCCTGAATCCTCAAACCTGAATCCTCATTCGTCAGCCCTCAGTCCTCAACAATCTGTTGTCAATCCTCAATACTCAATTGAATATCATCAATTCACAGTTTTCATTACTCAATACTCAATCTGCAATCTTCAAATCTCTATCCACAAACATCAATTCTCATCACTCAACCCTCAACACTCAGTCCCCAATCCTCAATATTCAATCCTCAATCCTCAATCCTCAATCCACAATCCTCAACGTTCAATCCTCAATACTCAATCTTCAATGCTCACTCCTCAATCCTCAATCCTCAATTCTCAATCCTCAATCGTCAATCTTCAATCCCCAATACTCAATCTTCAATCCCCAATCCTCAATCCTCGGTCCTCAATCCTCAATCGTCCATCTGCAATCCTGAATGCTCAATCTTCAATCCTCAATCCTCAATCCTCAATCCTCAATCCTCAATCCTCATTCTTCAATCATCAATACCCAATCCTCAATCTTCAATCCTCAATCCTCAATCCTCAATTCTCAATTCTCAATCCTCAGTCCTAAGTCCTCAAACCTCAATCCTCAACCCTCAGCCCTCATCCTCAATCCTCAATCCTCAATCCCCAATCCTCAATCTCCAATCCTCAATACTCAAACTTCAATCCTCAATCCTCAGTCCACAATCTTCAATCCTCAATGCTCAATCCTCAATCCTCAATCCTCAGTCCTCAATCCTCAATCCTCAATCCTCAAACCTCAATCCTCAATATTCAACGCACAACCCTCAGCCGTCAATCCTCAATACTCAACCATCAATCCTCAATTCTCAATACTCAATAGAATATCCTGAATTCTCATGGTTCAATACTCAATCCACAATATTCAATAATCAAATCTCAATCCTCAAACATCAATTCTCAACACTCAATCCTCAACACTCAGTCCTCTCTCATCAATCCTCCATCCTCAATCCTCAATCCTCAAGAGTCAATCCTCAATCCTCAGTCCTCAACCCTCAATCCTCAGTCCTCAAACCTCCACCACGAATCCTCAATCCTGAATCCTCAATCTTCAGCCATAAGACCTCAACAATCAATTGTCAATCCTCAATCCTCAATAGAATATCCTTAATTCACAGTTTTCAATACTCAATCCGCATTCTTCAATCTTCAAATCTCAACCCTCAAACATCAATTCTCAACACTCAATCCTCAATCCTCAGTCCTCAAACCTCAATCCTCAATCCTCAATCCTCAATCCTCAATCTTCAATCCTCAATCCTCAATCCTCAATTCTCAATCCTCAATCCTCAATCCTCAATCCTCAATCTTCAATCCTCAATACTCAAACTGCAATCCTCAATCCTCAGTCCTCACCCCTCAATCCTCATTCTTCAATCCTCAATACCGAATCCTCAATCTTCAATCCTCAATCTTCAATCGTCAATACCCAATCCTCAGTCTTCAATCCTCAATCCTCAATCCTCAATTCTCAATCCTCAATCCTCAGTCCTCAAATCTCAATCATGAATCCTCAATCCTCTATCCTCATTCTTCAATCCTCTATGCCCAATCCTCTACCTTTAATCCTCAATCCTCAATCCTCAATTCTCAATTCTCAATCCTCAATCCTCAGACCTCAAACATCAATAATCAACACTCAGTCCTCGTTCTCAATCCACAACCCTCAACCCTCAATACTCAATCTTCAATCATCAATATTCAATCTTCAATCCTCAATCCTTAATCCTCAATACTCAATGTTCAATCCTCAATACCCAATACTCAATCTTCAATCCTCAATCCTCAATCCTCAATCCTCAATCCTCAATTCTCAATCCTCCATCCTCAGCCCTCAAACCTCAATCCCTAATCCTCAATCCTGAATCCTCAATCTTCAGCCCTCAGTACTCAACAATCAGTTGTCAATCCCCAATCCTCAATAGAATATCCTCAATTCACAGTTTTCAATACTCAATACTCAACCTGCAATCTTCAAATCTCTACCCACAAACATCAATTCTCATCACTCAACCCTCAACACTCAGTCCCCAACCCTCAATCCTCAATCCTCAATCCTCATTCCTCAATCTTCAATCCTCAGACTTCAAACACCAATACTCAACCCTCAGTCCTCGTCCTCAATCCACAACCCTCAATCCTCAATCCTCAATCCTCAATCCTCAACCCTCAATCCCCAATGCTAAATCCTCAATACCCAATCCTCAGTCTTCAATCCTCAATACTGAACATTCAATCCTCAATCCACAATCCTCAGTCCTCAATCCTCAATCCTCAATCTTCAATCATCAGTCCCCAATCCTCAATCATCAACCCTCAATCCTCAATCCTCAATCCTCGATCCTCAGTCCTCAATCCTCAATCCTCAATCCTCAATCCTCAATGTTCAATCCGCAATACCCAATCCTCAATCTTCAATCCTCAATCCTCAATCCTCAATCCTCAATCCTCAATCCTCAGTCCTCAAACCTTAATCCTGAATCCTCAATCCTGAATCCTCAATCTTCAGCCCTCAGTCCTCAACAATCAGTTGTCAATCCCCAATCCTCAATGGAATATCGTCAATTCACAGTTTTCAATACTCAATACTCAATCTGCAATCTTCAAATCTCTATCCACAAACATCAATTCTCATCTCTCAACACTCAACACTCCGTCCCCAATCCTCAATCTTCAATCCTCAATCCTCAATCCTCAATCCTCAATCCTCAATCCTCAATCTTCAGCCATAAGTCCTCAACAATCAATTGTCAATCCTCAATCCTCAATAGAATATCCTCAATTCACAGCTTTCAGTACTCAATCCCGATTCTTCAACCTTCAAATCTCAATCCACTAACATCAATTCTCATCACGCATCCCTCAACACTCAGTCCTCAATCATCAATCCTCAATCCTCAATCCTCAACCTTCAATCCTCAATACTCAATCTTCAATCCTCAATCCTCAATCATCAATCCTCAATGCTCAATCCTCAATCCTCAATCCTCAACCCTCAATCTTCAATCCTCAATACTCAATCTGCAATCCTCAATCCTCAATCCTCAATCCTCAATCCTCATTCTTCAATCCTCAGTGCCCAGTCCTCAATCTTCAATCCTCAATCCTCAATCCTCCATTCTCATTCCTCAATCCTCAATCGTCAATCCTCAATCCTCAATCCTCAACCCTCAATCCTCAATGTTGAATCCTCAATACCCAATCCTCAGTCTTCAATCCTCAATCCTCAATCCTCAATCCTCAATCCTCAATCTTCAATCGTCAATCCTCAATCCTCAATTCTCAATCCTCAATCCTCAATCCTCTGACCTCAAAAATCAAAACTCAACCCTCAGTCCTCGTCCTCAATCCACAACCCTCAATCCTCAATCCTCAATCCTCAGTCCTAAATCCTCAATCCTCAATCCTCAAACCTCAATCCTCAACCGTCAGTCCCCGTCCTCAATCCTCAAACATGAATCCTCAATCCTCAACCTTCAATCATCAATACTCAATCTTCAACCTTCAATTATCAATCCTCAATCTTCAATCCTCAATACTCAATCTTCAATAATCAATCCTCAATACTCAATCCTCAATACTCAATCCTCAATCGTCAATACTCAATCCCCAATCCTCAATCATCAATCCTCAATCCTCAATCCTCAATCCTCAATCCTCAATCCTCAATCTTCAATCCCCAATACTCAATCTTCATTCCTCAATCCTCAATCCTCAATCCTCAGTCCTCAAACCTCAATCCTCAATCCTCAATCCTCAATCCTCAATCTTCAATCCTCAATCCTCAATCCTCAATTCTCAATCCTCAATCCTCAATCCTCAATCCTCAATCCACAATCCTCAATCCTCAATCCTCAATCCTCAATCCTCATTCTTCAATCCTCAGTGCCCAGTCCTCAATCTTCAATCCTCAATCCTCAATCCCCGATTCTCATTCCTCAATCCTCAATCGTCAATCCTCAATCCTCAATCCTCAACCCTCAATCCTCAATGTTGAATCCTCAATACCCAATCCTCAGTCTTCAATCCTCAATCCTCAATCCTCAATCCTCAATCCTCAATCTTCAATCCTCAATCCTCAATCCTCAATTCTCAATCCTCAATCCTCAATCCTCAGACCTCAAACATCAATACTCAACCCTCAGTCCTCGTCCTCAATCCACAAACCTCAATCCTCAATCCTCAGTCCTAAATCCTCAATCCTCAATCCTCAAACCTCAATCCTCAACCGTCAGTCCCCGTCCTCAATCCTCAAACATGAATCCTCAATCCTCAACCTTCAATCATCAATACTCAATCTTCAATCCTCAATTATCAATCCTCAATCTTCAATCCTCAATACTCAATCTTCAATAATCAATCCTCAATGGTCAATCCTCAATACTCAATCTTCAATCCTCAATACTCAATCTTCATTCCTCAATCCTCAATCCTCAATCCTCAATCCTCAATCCTCGATCCTCAATCCTCAATCCTCAATACTCAATCTTCAATCCTCAATACTCAGTATTCAATACTCAATCCTCAATCCTCAATCCTCAATCCTCATTCTTCAATCCTCAATCCTCAACCCTCAATTCTCAATACCCAATCCTCAATCCTCAGACCTCAAACAGCAATACTCAACCCTCAGTCCTCGTCCTCAATCCACAACCATCATTACCCAATCCTCAATCTTCAATCATCAATATTCAATCTTCAGTCCTCAATGCTCAATCCTCAATCCTCAATCCTCAATCCTCAATCCTCAGTCCTCAAGCCTCAATCCTCAATCCTCAATCCTCAATCCTCAATCTTCAATCCTCAATCCTCAATCCTCAATTCTCAATCCTCAATCCTCAATCCTCAATCCTCAATCCTCAATCCTCAATCCTCAATCTTCAATCCTCAATACTCAAACTGCAATCCTCAATCCTCAGTCCTCACTCATCAATCCTCACTCTTCAATCCTCAATACCGAATCCTCAATCTTCAATCCTCAGTCCTCAATCCTCAATTCTCAATCCGCAATCCACAATCCTCAGACTTCAAACACCAATACTCAACCCTCAGTCCTCGTCCTCAATCCACAACCCTCAATTCTCAATCCTCAATCCTCAATCCTCAGTCCTCAAACCTTAATCCTGAATCCTCAATCCTGAATCCTCAATCTTCAGCCCTCAGTCCTCAACAATCAGTTGTCAATCCCCAATCCTCAATGTAATATCATCAATTCACAGTTTTCAATACACAATACTCAATCTGCAATCTTCGAATCTCTATCCACAAACATCAATTCTCATCACTCAACCCTCAACACTCAGTCCTCAATGTTCAATCCTCAATCATCAATTCTCAATCTTCAATCCTCAATACTGAACATTCAATCCTCAATCCTCAATCCTCAGTCCTCAATCCTCAATCCTCAATCTTCAATACTCAGTCCCCAATCCTCAATCTTCAACCCTCAATCCTCAATCCTCAATCCTCGATCCTCAGTCCTCAATCCTCAATCCTCAATCCTCAATGTTCAATCCGCAATACCCAGTCCTCAATCTTCAATCCTCAATCCTCAATCCTCAATCCTCAATCCTCAGTCCTCAAACCTTAATCCTGAATCCTCAATCCTGAATCCTCAATCTTCAGCCCTCAGTCCTCAACAATCAGTTGTCAATCCCCAATCCTCAATGGAATATCATCAATTCACAGTTTTCAATACTCAATACTCAATCTGCAATCTTCAAATCTCTATCCACAAACATCAATTCTCATCTCTCAACACTCAACACTCCGTCCCCAATCCTCAATCTTCAATCCTCAATCCTCAATCCTCAATCCTCAATCCTCAATTTTCAATCCTCAATACTCAATCTTCAATCATCAATACTCAATCTTCAATCCGCAATCCTCAACCTTCAATCCTCAATCCTCAATTCTCAGTCCTCAGTACTCAATCCTCAATTGTCAATCCTCAATCCCCAATCCTCAATCTTCAATCCTCAATACTCAATCTTCAATCCTCAATCCTCAATCATCAATCCTCAATGCTCAATCCTCAATCCTCAATCCTCAACCCTCAATCTTCAATCCTCAATACTCAATCTGCAATCCTCAATCCTCAATCCTCAATCCTCAATCCTCAATTCTCAATCCTCAATCCTCAATCCTCAATCCTCAATCCTCAATCCTCAATCTTCAATCCTCAATACTCAATCCTCAATCCTCAATCTTCAATCCTCAATCCTCAATCCTCAATTCTCAATCCTCAATCCTCAGACATCAAACAGCAATACTCAACCCTCAGTCCTCGTCCTCAATCCACAACCATCAATACCCAATCCACAATCTTCAATCATCGATATTGAATCTTCAGTCCTCAATCCTCAATCCTCAATACTCAATCCTCAATCTTCAATCCCCAATACTCAATCTTCATTCCTCAATTCTCAATCCTCAATCCTCAGTCCTCAAACCTCAATCCTCAATCCTCAATCCTCAATCCTCAATCTTCAATCCTCAATCCTCAATCCTCAATTCTCAATCCTCAATCCTCAATCCTCAATCCTCAATCCTCAATCCTCAATCTTCAATCCTCAATACTCAATCTTCATTCCTCAATCCTCAATCCTCAATCCTCAATCCTCAATCCTCAATCCTCAATCCTCAATCCTCAATCCTCAATCTTCAATCCTCAATACTCAGTATTCAATACTCAATCCTCAATCCTCAATCCTCAATCCTCATTCTTCAATCCTCAATACCCAATCCACAATCTTCAATCCTCAATCCTCAACCCTCAATTCTCAATACCCAATCCTCAATCCTCAGACCTCAAACAGCAATACACAACCCTCAGTCCTCGTCCTCAATCCACAACCATCATTACCCAATCCTCAATCTTCAATCATCAATATTCAATCTTCAGTCCTCAATGCTCAATCCTCAATCCTCAGTCCTCAATCTTCAATCCTCAATACTCAATCTTCATTCCTCAATCCTCAATCCTCAATCCTCAGTCCTCAAGCCTCAATCCTCAATCCTCAATCCTCAATCCTCAATCTTCAATCCTCAATCCTCAATCCTCAATTCTCAATCCTCAATCCTCAATCCTCAATCCTCAATCCTCAATCCTCAATCCTCAATCTTCAATCCTCAATACTCAAACTGCAATCCTCAATCCTCAGTCCTCACTCCTCAATCCTCATTCTTCAATCCTCAATACCGAATCCTCAATCTTCAATCCTCAATCCTTAATCCTCAATTCTCAATCCTCAATCCTCAATCCTCAGACTTCAAACACCAATACTCAACCCTCAGTCCTCGTCCTCAATCCACAACCCTCAATTCTCAATCCTCAATCCTCAATCCTCAGTCCTCAAACCTTAATCCTGAATCCTCAATCCTGAATCCTCAATCTTCAGCCCTCAGTCCTCAAACCTTAATCCTGAATCCTCAATCCTGAATCCTCAATCTTCAGCCCTCAGTCCTCAACAATCAGTTGTCAATCCCCAATCCTCAATGTAATATCATCAATTCACAGTTTTCAATACACAATACTCAATCTGCAATCTTCGAATCTCTATCCACAAACATCAATTCTCATCACTCAACCCTCAACACTCAGTCCTCAATGTTCAAACCTCAATCATCAATTCTCAATCTTCAATCCTCAATACTGAACATTCAATCCTCAATCCTCATTCTTCAATCCTCAATACCGAATCCTCAATCCTCAATCCTCAATCCTCAATCATCAATCCTCAGTCTTCAATCCTCAATACTCAAACTGCAATCCTCAATCCTCAGTCCTCGCTCCTCAATCCTCATTCTTCAATCCTCAATACCGAATCCTCTATCTTCAATCCTCAATCCTCAATCCTCAATTCTCAATCCTCAATCTTCAATCATCAATACTCAATCTTCAATCCTCAATCCTCAATCCTCAATCCTCAATCCTCAATCCACAATATTCAACGCACAACCCTCATCCATCAATCCTCAATACTCAACCAGCAATCCTCAATTCTCAATACTCAAAGGAATATCCTGAATTCTCATGGTTCAATACTCAATCCACAATATTCAGTAATCAAATCTCAATCCTCAAACATCAATTCTCAACACGCAATCCTCAGCACTCAGTCCTCTCTCTTCAATCCTCCATCCTCAATCCTCAATCCTCAAGCGTCAATCCTCAATCCTCAATCCTCAATCCTCAGTAATCAATCCTCAATCTTCAATACTGAATCGTCAATCCTCAGTCCTCAATCCTCAATCCTCAATCCTCGTTCCTCAAACCTCAATCCTCAACCCTCAGTCCTCACACTCAATTCTCAATTCTCAATCCTCAATAGAATATCATCAATTCACAGTTTTCAATACTCAATACTCAATCTGCAATTTTCAAATCTCTATCCACAAACATCAATTCTCATCATTCAACCCTCAACACTCAGTCCCCAATCCTCAGTCTTCAATACTCAATCCTCAATCCTCAATCCTCGATCCTCAATCTTCAATCCTCAATACTCAATCTTCAATCCCACATCCTCAATCGTCAATCCTCAATCCTCAGTCCTCAGTCGCTAGGCTTCAATCCTCAATGCTCAATCTTCAATCCTCAATCCTCAATGCTCATTCCTGAATCCTCATTCTTCAATCCTCAACACCCAATCCTCAATCTTCAAACCTCAATCCTCAATCCTCAACTCTCAATCCTCAATCCTCAATCCTCATTCTTCAATCCTCAATACCCAATCCTCAATCTTCAATCCTCAATCCTCAATCCTCAATTCTCAACCCTCAATCCTCAGTCCTCAGCCCTCAATCCTCAATCCTCAAACCTCAGCCCTCATCCTCAATCCTCAATCCTCAATCCTCAATCCTCAATCTTCAATCCACAATACTCAATCTTCAATCCTCAATCCTCAGTCCTCAAACCGCAATCCTCAATCCTCAATCCTCAGTAATCAATCCTCAATCTTCAATACTGAATCGTCGATCCTCAGTCCTCAATCCTCAATCCTCAATCCTCGTTCCTCAAACCTCAATCCTCAGCCCTCAGTCCTCACTCTCAATTCTCAATTCTCAATCCTCAATCCTCAATCCTCAATCTTCAATCCTCAATAATCAATCTCCAATCCTAGATCCTCAATCCCCAATCCTCAATCCTTAATCCTCTATCATCAATCCTCAATCTCCAGTCCTCAATCTTCAATCCTCAATGCTCAATCCTCAATCCTCAATCCTCAGTCCTCAATCCTCAATCCTCAATCTTCAAACCTCAATCCTCAACCGTCAGTCCACGTCCTCAATCCTCAAACCTCAATCCTCAATCCTCAATCTTCAATCCTCAATACTCAATCCTCAATCCTCAAACCTCAACCTTAATCTTCAACCCTCAATACTCAATCTTCAATCCTCAATCCTCAATCCTAAATCCTCAATCCTCAACCCTCAATCCTCAACACTCAACCTTCAATCCTCAATCCTCAATCCTCAATCCTCAATCTTCAATCCTCAATACTCAATCTTCAATCCTCAATCCTCAATCCTCAATCCTCAATCCACATTCTTCAATCCTCAACACCCAATCCTCAATCTTCAATCCTCAACACTCAGTCTTCAATTCTCAATCCTCAATCCTCAATCCTCAGAACTCAAACATCAATACTCAACCCCCAGTCCTCGTCCTCAATCCACAACCCTCAATCCTCGATCCTCAATCTTCAATCATCAATATTCAATCTTCAATCCGCAATCCTCAATCCTCAATACTCAATCCACAATCCTCAATGTTCTATCCTCAATACCCAAACCTCAATCTTCAATCCTCAATCCTCAATCCTCAATCCTCAATCCTCAGTCCTCAAACCTCAATCCTGAATCCTCAAACCTGAATCCTCATTCGTCAGCCCTCAGTCCTCAACAATCTGTTGTCAATCCTCAATACTCAATTGAATATCATCAATTCACAGTTTTCATTACTCAATACTCAATCTGCAATCTTCAAATCTCTATCCACAAACATCAATTCTCATCACTCAACCCTCAACACTCAGTCCCCAATCCTCAATATTCAATCCTCAATCCTCAATCCTCAATCCACAATCCTCAACGTTCAATCCTCAATACTCAATCTTCAATGCTCACTCCTCAATCCTCAATCCTCAATTCTCAATCCTCAATCGTCAATCTTCAATCCCCAATACTCAATCTTCAATCCCCAATCCTCAATCCTCGGTCCTCAATCCTCAATCGTCCATCTGCAATCCTGAATGCTCAATCTTCAGTCCTCAATCCTCAATCCTCAATCCTCAATCCTCAATCCTCATTCTTCAATCATCAATACCCAATCCTCAATCTTCAATCCTCAATCCTCAATCCTCAATTCTCAATTCTCAATCCTCAGTCCTAAGTCCTCAAACCTCAATCCTCAACCCTCAGCCCTCATCCTCAATCCTCAATCCTCAATCCCCAATCCTCAATCTCCAATCCTCAATACTCAAACTTCAATCCTCAATCCTCAGTCCACAATCTTCAATCCTCAATGCTCAATCCTCAATCCTCAATCCTCAGTCCTCAATCCTCAATCCTCAATCCTCAAACCTCAATCCTCAATATTCAACGCACAACCCTCAGCCGTCAATCCTCAATACTCAACCATCAATCCTCAATTCTCAATACTCAATAGAATATCCTGAATTCTCATGGTTCAATACTCAATCCACAATATTCAATAATCAAATCTCAATCCTCAAACATCAATTCTCAACACTCAATCCTCAACACTCAGTCCTCTCTCATCAATCCTCCATCCTGAATCCTCAATCCTCAAGAGTCAATCCTCAATCCTCAGTCCTCAACCCTCAATCCTCAGTCCTCAAACCTCCACCACGAATCCTCAATCCTGAATCCTCAATCTTCAGCCATAAGACCTCAACAATCAATTGTCAATCCTCAATCCTCAATAGAATATCCTTAATTCACAGTTTTCAATACTCAATCCGCATTCTTCAATCTTCAAATCTCAACCCTCAAACATCAATTCTCAACACTCAATCCTCAATCCTCAGTCCTCAAACCTCAATCCTCAATCCTCAATCCTCAATCCTCAATCTTCAATCCTCAATCCTCAATCCTCAATTCTCAATCCTCAATCCTCAATCCTCAATCCTCAATCTTCAATCCTCAATACTCAAACTGCAATCCTCAATCCTCAGTCCTCACCCCTCAATCCTCATTCTTCAATCCTCAACACCGAATCCTCAATCTTCAATCCTCAATCCTCAATCCTCAATTCTCAATCCTCAATCCTCAATCCTCAGAATTCAAACACCAATACTCAACCCTCAGTCCTCGTCCTCAATCCACAACCCTCAATCCTCAATCCTCAATCCTCAATCCTCAACCCTCAATCCCCAATGCTAAATCCTCAATACCCAATCCTCAGTCTTCAATCCTCAATACTGAACATTCAATCCTCAATCCACAATCCTCAGTCCTCAATCCTCAATCCTCAATCTTCAATCATCAGTCCCCAATCCTCAATCATCAACCCTCAATCCTCAATCCTCAATCCTCGATCCTCAGTCCTCAATCCTCAATCCTCAATCCTCAATGTTCAATCCGCAATACCCAATCCTCAATCTTCAATCCTCAATCCTCAATCCTCAATCCTCAATCCTCAATCCTCAGTCCTCAAACCTTAATCCTGAATCCTCAATCCTGAATCCTCAACCTTCAGCCCTCAGTCCTCAACAATCAGTTGTCAATCCCCAATCCTCAATGGAATATCATCAATTCACAGTTTTCAATACTCAATACTCAATCTGCAATCTTCAAATCTCTATCCACAAACATCAATTCTCATCTCTCAACACTCAACACTCCGTCGCCAATCCTCAATCTTCAATCCTCAATCCTCAATCTTCAATCCTCAATCCTCAATCCTCAATCTTCAGCCATAAGTCCTCAACAATCAATTGTCAATCCTCAATCCTCAATAGAATATCCTCAATTCACAGCTTTCAATACTCAATCCCCATTCTTCAATCTTCAAGTCTCAATCCCCTAACGTCAATTCTCATCACGCATCCCTCAACACTCAGTCCTCAATCATCAATCCTCAATCCTCAATCCTCAATCTTGAATCCTCAATACTCAATCCTCAATCCTCAATCATCAATCCTCAATGCTCAATCCTCAATCCTCAATCCTCAACCCTCAATCGTCAATCCTCAATACTCAATCTGCAATCCTCAATCCTCAATCCTCAATCCTCAATCCTCATTCTTCAATCCTCAGTGCCCAGTCCTCAATCTTCAATCCTCAATCCTCAATCCTCGATTCTCATTCCTCAATCCTCAATCGTCAATCCTCAATCCTCAATCCTCAACCCTCAATCCTCAATGTTGAATCCTCAATACCCAATCCTCAGTCTTCAATCCTCAATCCTCAATCCTCAATCCTCAATCCTCAATCCTCAATCTTCAATCCTCAATCCTCAATCCTCAATTCTCAATCCTCAATCCTCAATCCTCAGACCTCAAACATCAATACTCAACCCTCAGTCCTCGTCCTCAATCCACAAACCTCGATCCTCACTCCTCAGTCCTAAATCCTCAATCCTCAATCCTCAATTTTCAATCCTCAATCCTCAATCCTCAGTCCTCAATCCTCAATCCTCAATCTTCAATCCTCAGTCCCCAATCCTCAATCTTCAACCCTCAATCCTCAATCCTCAATCCTCGATCCTCAGTCCTCAATCCTCAATCCTCAATCCTCAATGTTCAATCCGCAATACCCAATCCTCAATCTTCAATCCTCAATCCTCAGTCCTCAATCCTCAATCCTCAATCCTCAGTCCTCAAACCTTAATCCTGAATCCTCAATCCTGAATCCTCAATCTTCAGCCCTCAGTCCTCAACAATCAGTTGTCAATCCCCAACACTCAATGGAATATCGTCAATTCACAGTTTTCAATACTCAATTCTCAATCTGCAATCTTCAAATCTCTATCCACAAACATCAATTCTCATCTCTCAACACTCAACACTCCGTCCCCAATCCTCAATCTTCAATCCTCAATCCTCAATCCTTAATCCTCAATCCTCAATCCTCAATCTTCAGCCATAAGTCCTCAACAATCAATTGTCAATCCTCAATCCTCAATAGAATATCCTCAATTCACAGCTTTCAGTACTCAATCCCGGTTCTTCAACCTTCAAATCTCAATCCACTAACATCAATTCTCATCACGCATCCCTCAACACTCAGTCCTCAATCATCAATCCTCAATCCTCAATCCTCAACCTTCAATCCTCAATACTCAATCTTCAATCCTCAATCCTCAATCATCAATCCTCAATGCTCAATCCTCAATCCTCAATCCTCAACCCTCAATCTTCAATCCTCAATACTCAATCTGCAATCCTCAATCCTCAATCCTCAATCTTCAATCCTCATTCTTCAATCCTCAGTGCTCAGTCCTCAATCTTCAATCCTCAATCCTCAATCCTCGATTCTCATTCCTCAATCCTCAATCGTCAATCCTCAATCCTCAATCCTCAACCCTCAATCCTCAATGTTGAATCCTCAATACCCAATCCTCAGTCTTCAATCCTCAATCCTCAATCCTCAATCCTCAATCCTCAATCCTCAATCCTCAATCTTCAGTCCTCAATACTCAAACTGCAATCCTCAATCCTCAGTCCTCACTCCTCAATCCTCATTCTTCAATCCTCAATACCGAATCCTCAATCTTCAATCCTCAATCCTTAATCCTCAATTCTCAATCCTCAATCCTCAATCCTCAGACTTCAAACACCAATACTCAACCCTCAGTCCTCGTCCTCAATCCACAACCCTCAATTCTCAATCCTCAATCCTCAATCCTCAGTCCTCAAACCTTAATCCTGAATCCTCAATCCTGAATCCTCAATCCTCAATCCTGAATCCTCAATCTTCAGCCCTCAGTCCTCAACAATCAGTTGTCAATCCCCAATCCTCAATGTAATATCATCAATTCACAGTTATCAATACACAATACTCAATCTGCAATCTTCGAATCTCTATCCACAAACATCAATTCTCATCACTCAACCCTCAACACTCAGTCCTCAATGTTCAATCCTCAATCATCAATTCTCAATCTTCAATCCTCAATACTGAACATTCAATCCTCAATCCTCATTCTTCAATCCTCAATACCGAATCCTCAATCCTCAATCCTCAATCCTCAATCCTCAATCCTCAGTCTTCAATCCTCAATACTCAAACTGCTATCCTCAATCCTCAGTCCTCACTCCTCAATCCTCATTCTTCAATCCTCAATACCGAATCCTCAATCTTCAATCCTCAATCCTCAATCCTCAATTCTCAATCCTCAATCTTCAATCATCAATACTCAATCTTCAATCCTCAATCCTCAATCCTCAATCCTCAATCCTCAATCCACAATATTCAACGCACAACCCTCATCCATCAATCCTCAATACTCAACCAGCAATCCTCAATTCTCAATACTCAAAGGAATATCCTGAATTCTCATGGTTCAATACTCAATCCACTATATTCAGTAATCAAATCTCAATCCTCAAACATCAATTCTCAACACGCAATCCTCAGCACTCAGTCCTCTCTCTTCAATCCTCCATCCTCAATCCTCAATCCTCAAGCGTCAATCCTCAATCCTCAATCCTCAATCCTCAGTAATCAATCCTCAATCTTCAATACTGAATCGTCAATCCTCAGTCCTCAATCCTCAATCCTCAATCCTCGTTCCTCAAACCTCAATCCTCAACCCTCAGTCCTCACACTCAATTCTCAATTCTCAATCCTCAATAGAATATCATCAATTCACAGTTTTCAATACTCAATACTCAATCTGCAATTTTCAAATCTCTATCCACAAACATCAATTCTCATCACTCAACCCTCAACACTCAGTCCTCAATGTTCAATCCTCAATCCTCAATTCTCAATCTGCAATCCTCAATACTGAATCTTCAATCCTCAATCATCAATCCTCAATCCTCAATACTCAATCCTCAATCCTCAAACCTCAATCTTCAATCCTCAATACTCAATCGTCAATCCTCAATACTCAATCCTCAATCCTCAATCATCAATCCTCAACCATCAATCCTCAATCTTCAATACTCAATCCTCAACCCTCAATCCTCAATCCTCAATACTCAACCATCAATCCTCAATTCTCAATACTCAATAGAATATCCGGAATTCTCAGGATTCTATACTCAAACCTCAATCCTCAACCCTCTGCCTTCATTCTCAATCCTCAATCCACAATCCTCAAACCTCAATCCTCAACCGTCAGTCCTCGTCCTCAATCCCCAACACTCAATCCTCAATCCTCCCATCTTCAATCTTCAATCCTCAATCCTCAATCCTCAATCCTCAATCCTCAGTCCTCGAACCTCAAACCTGTATCCTCAATCCTGAATCCTCAATCTTCAGACCTCAGTCCTCAACAATCAGTTGTCAATTCTCAATCCTCAATAGAATATCATCAATTCACAGTTTTCAATACTCAATACTCAATCTGCAATTTTCAAATCTCTATCCACAAACATCAATTCTCATCATTCAACCCTCAACACTCAGTCCCCAATCCTCAGTCTTCAATACTCAATCCTCAATCCTCAATCCTCGATCCTCAATCTTCAATCCTCAATACTCAATCTTCAATCCCACATCCTCAATCGTCAATCCTCAATCCTCAGTCCTCAGTCGCTAGGCTTCAATCCTCAATACTCAATCTTCAATCCTCAATCCTCAATGCTCATTCCTGAATCCTCATTCTTCAATCCTCAACACCCAATCCTCAATCTTCAAACCTCAATCCTCAATCCTCAACTCTCAATCCTCAATCCTCAATCCTCATTCTTCAATCCTCAATACCCAATCCTCAATCTTCAATCCTCAATCCTCAATCCTCAATTCTCAACCCTCAATCCTCAGTCCTCAGCCCTCAATCCTCAATCCTCAAACCTCAGCCCTCATCCTCAATCCTCAATCCTCAATCCTCAATCCTCAATCTTCAATCCACAATACTCAATCTTCAATCCTCAATCCTCAGTCCTCAAACCTCAATCCTCAATCGTCAATCCTCAGTAATCAATCCTCAATCTTCAATACTGAATCGTCGATCCTCAGTCCTCAATCCTCAATCCTCAATCCTCGTTCCTCAAACCTCAATCCTCAGCCCTCAGTCCTCACACTCAATTCTCAATTCTCAATCCTCAATCCTCAATCCTCAATCTTCAATCCTCAATAATCAATCTCCAATCCTAGATCCTCAATCCCCAATCCTCAATCCTTAATCCTCTATCATCAATCCTCAATCTCCAGTCCTCAATCTTCAATCCTCAATGCTCAATCCTCAATCCTCAATCCTCAGTCCTCAATCCTCAATCCTCAATCTTCAAACCTCAATCCTCAACCGTCAGTCCACGTCCTCAATCCTCAAACCACAATCCTCAATCCTCAATCTTCAATCCTCAATACTCAATCCTCAATCCTCAAACCTCAACCTTAATCTTCAACCCTCAATACTCAATCTTCAATCCTCAATCCTCAATCCTAAATCCTCAATCCTCAACCCTCAATCCTCAACACTCAATCTTCAATCCTCAATCCTCAATCCTCAATCCTCAATCTTCAATCCTCAATACTCAATCTTCAATCCTCAATCCTCAATCCTCAATCCTCAATCCACATTCTTCAATCCTCAACACCCAATCCTCAATCTTCAATCCTCAACACTCAGTCTTCAATTCTCAATCCTCAATCCTCAATCCTCAGAACTCAAACATCAATACTCAACCCCCAGTCCTCGTCCTCAATCCACAACCCTCAATCCTCGATCCTCAATCTTCAATCATCAATATTCAATCTTCAATCCGCAATCCTCAATCCTCAATACTCAATCCACAATCCTCAATGTTCTATCCTCAATACCCAAACCTCAATCTTCAATCCTCAATCCTCAATCCTCAATCCTCAATCCTCAGTCCTCAAACCTCAATCCTGAATCCTCAAACCTGAATCCTCATTCGTCAGCCCTCAGTCCTCAACAATCTGTTGTCAATCCTCAATACTCAATTGAATATCATCAATTCACAGTTTTCATTACTCAATACTCAATCTGCAATCTTCAAATCTCTATCCACAAACATCAATTCTCATCACTCAACCCTCAACACTCAGTCCCCAATCCTCAATATTCAATCCTCAATCCTCAATCCTCAATCCACAATCCTCAACGTTCAATCCTCAATACTCAATCTTCAATGCTCACTCCTCAACCCTCAATCCTCAATTCTCAATCCTCAATCGTCAATCTTCAATCCCCAATACTCAATCTTCAATCCCCAATCCTCAATCCTCGGTCCTCAATCCTCAATCGTCCATCTGCAATCCTGAATGCTCAATCTTCAATCCTCAATCCTCAATCCTCAATCCTCAATTCTCAATCCTCATTCTTCAATCATCAATACCCAATCCTCAATCTTCAATCCTCAATCCTCAATCCTCAATTCTCAATTCTCAATCCTCAGTCCTAAGTCCTCAAACCTCAATCCTCAACCCTCGGCCCTCATCCTCAATCCTCAATCCTCAATCCCCAATCCTCAATCTCCAATCCTCAATACTCAAACTTCAATCCTTAATCCTCAGTCCACAATCTTCAATCCTCAATGCTCAATCCTCAATCCTCAATCCTCAGTCCTCAATCCTCAATCCTCAATCCTCAAACCTCAATCCTCAATATTCAACGCACAACCCTCAGCCGTCAATCCTCAATACTCAACCATCAATCCTCAATTCTCAATACTCAATAGAATATCCTGAATTCTCATGGTTCAATACTCAATCCACAATATTCAATAATCAAATCTCAATCCTCAAACATCAATTCTCAACACTCAATCCTCAACACTCAGTCCTCTCTCATCAATCCTCCATCCTGAATCCTCAATCCTCAAGAGTCAATCCTCAATCCTCAGTCCTCAACCCTCAATCCTCAGTCCTCAAACCTCCACCACGAATCCTCAATCCTGAATCCTCAATCTTCAGCCATAAGACCTCAACAATCAATTGTCAATCCTCAATCCTCAATAGAATATCCTTAATTCACAGTTTTCAATACTCAATCCGCATTCTTCAATCTTCAAATCTCAACCCTCAAACATCAATTCTCAACACTCAATCCTCAATCCTCAGTCCTCAAACCTCAATCCTCAATCCTCAATCCTCAATCCTCAATCTTCAATCCTCAATCCTCAATCCTCAATTCTCAATCCTCAATCCTCAATCCTCAATCCTCAATCTTCAATCCTCAATACTCAAACTGCAATCCTCAATCCTCAGTCCTCACCCCTCAATCCTCATTCTTCAATCCTCAATACCGAATCCTCAATCTTCAATCCTCAATCCACAATCCTCAATTCTCAATCCTCAATCCTCAATCCTCAGACTTCAAACACCAATACTCAACCCTCAGTCCTCGTCCTCAATCCACAACCCTCAATCCTCAATCCTCAATCCTCAATCCTCAACCCTCAATCCCCAATGCTAAATCCTCAATACCCAATCCTCAGTCTTCAATCCTCAATACTGAACATTCAATCCTCAATCCACAATCCTCAGTCCTCAATCCTCAATCCTCAATCTTCAATCATCAGTCCCCAATCCTCAATCATCAACCCTCAATCCTCAATCCTCAATCCTCGATCCTCAGTCCTCAATCCTCAATCCTCAATCCTCAATGTTCAATCCGCAATACCCAATCCTCAATCTTCAATCCTCAATCCTCAATCCTCAATCCTCAATCCTCAATCCTCAGTCCTCAAACCTTAATCCTGAATCCTCAATCCTGAATCCTCAATCTTCAGCCCTCAGTCCTCAACAATCAGTTGTCAATCCCCAATCCTCAATGGAATATCATCAATTCACAGTTTTCAATACTCAATACTCAATCTGCAATCTTCAAATCTCTATCCACAAACATCAATTCTCATCTCTCAACACTCAACACTCCGTCCCCAATCCTCAATCTTCAATCCTCAATCATCAATCTTCAATCCTCAATCCTCAATCCTCAATCTTCAGCCATAAGTCCTCAACAATCAATTGTCAATCCTCAATCCTCAATAGAATATCCTCAATTCACAGCTTTCAATACTCAATCCCCATTCTTCAATCTTCAAATCTCAATCCCCTAACGTCAATTCTCATCACGCATCCCTCAACACTCAGTCCTCAATCTTCAATCCTCAATCCTCAATCCTCAATCTTGAATCCTCAATACTCAATCCTCTATCCTCAATCATCAATCCTCAATGCTCAATCCTCAGTCCTCAAACCTTAATCCTGAATCCTCAATCCTGAATCCTCAATCTTCAGCCCTCAGTCCTCAAACCTTAATCCTGAATCCTCAATCCTGAATCCTCAATCTTCAGCCCTCAGTCCTCAACAATCAGTTGTCAATCCCCAATCCTCAATGTAATATCATCAATTCACAGTTTTCAATACACAATACTCAATCTGCAATCTTCGAATCTCTATCCACAAACATCAATTCTCATCACTCAACCCTCAACACTCAGTCCTCAATGTTCAATCCTCAATCATCAATTCTCAATCTTCAATCCTCAATACTGAACATTCAATCCTCAATCCTCATTCTTCAATCCTCAATACCGAATCCTCAATCCTCAATCCTCAATCCTCAATCCTCAATCCTCAGTCTTCAATCCTCAATACTCAAACTGCAATCCTCAATCCTCAGTCCTCACTCCTCAATCCTCATTCTTCAATCCTCAATACCGAATCCTCAATCTTCAATCCTCAATCCTCAATCCTCAATTCTCAATCCTCAATCTTCAATCATCAATACTCAATCTTCAATCCTCAATCCTCAATCCTCAATCCTCAATCCTCAATCCACAATATTCAACGCACAACCCTCATCCATCAATCCTCAATACTCAACCAGCAATCCTCAATTCTCAATACTCAAAGGAATATCCTGAATTCTCATGGTTCAATACTCAATCCACTATATTCAGTAATCAAATCTCAATCCTCAAACATCAATTCTCAACACGCAATCCTCAGCACTCAGTCCTCTCTCTTCAATCCTCCATCCTCAATCCTCAATCCTCAAGCGTCAATCCTCAATCCTCAATCCTCAATCCTCAGTAATCAATCCTCAATCTTCAATACTGAATCGTCAATCCTCAGTCCTCAATCCTCAATCCTCAATCCTCGTTCCTCAAACCTCAATCCTCAACCCTCAGTCCTCACACTCAATTCTCAATTCTCAATCCTCAATAGAATATCATCAATTCACAGTTTTCAATATTCAATACTCAATCTGCAATTTTCAAATCTCTATCCACAAACATCAATTCTCATCACTCAACCCTCAACACTCAGTCCTCAATGTTCAATCCTCAATCCTCAATTCTCAATCTGCAATCCTCAATACTGAATCTTCAATCCTCAATCATCAATCCTCAATCCTCAATACTCAATCCTCAATCCTCAAACCTCAATCTTCAATCCTCAATACTCAATCGTCAATCCTCAATACTCAATCCTCAATCCTCAATCATCAATCCTCAACCATCAATCCTCAATCTTCAATACTCAATCCTCAACCCTCAATCCTCAATCCTCAATACTCAACCATCAACCCTCAATTCTCAATACTCAATAGAATATCCGGAATTCTCAGGATTCTATACTCAAACCTCAATCCTCAACCCTCTGCCTTCATTCTCAATCCTCAATCCACAATCCTCAAACCTCAATCCTCAACCGTCAGTCCTCGTCCTCAATCCCCAACACTCAATCCTCAATCCTCCCATCTTCAATCTTCAATCCTCAATCCTCAATCCTCAATCCTCAATCCTCAGTCCTCGAACCTCAAACCTGTATCCTCAATCCTGAATCCTCAATCTTCAGACCTCAGTCCTCAACAATCAGTTGTCAATTCTCAATCCTCAATAGAATATCATCAATTCACAGTTTTCAATACTCAATACTCAATCTGCAATTTTCAAATCTCTATCCACAAACATCAATTCTCATCATTCAACCCTCAACACTCAGTCCCCAATCCTCAATCTTCAATCCTCAATACTCAATCTTCAATCCCACATCCTCAATCGTCAATCCTCAATCCTCAGTCCTCAGTCGCTAGGCTTCAATCCTCAATACTCAATCTTCAATCCTCAATCCCCAATGCTCATTCCTGAATCCTCATTCTTCAATCCTCAACACCCAATCCTCAATCTTCAAACCTCAATCCTCAATCCTCAACTCTCAATCCTCAATCCTCAATCCTCATTCTTCAATCCTCAATACCCAATCCTCAATCTTCAATCCTCAATCCTCAATCCTCAATTCTCAACCCTCAATCCTCAGTCCTCAGCCCTCAATCCTCAATCCTCAAACCTCAGCCCTCATCCTCAATCCTCAATCCTCAATCCTCAATCCTCAATCTTCAATCCACAATACTCAATCTTCAATCCTCAATCCTCAGTCCTCAAACCTCAATCCTCAATCGTCAATCCTCAGTAATCAATCCTCAATCTTCAATACTGAATCGTCGATCCTCAGTCCTCAATCCTCAATCCTCAATCCTCGTTCCTCAAACCTCAATCCTCAGCCCTCAGTCCTCACACTCAATTCTCAATTCTCAATCCTCAATCCTCAATCCTCAATCTTCAATCCTCAATAATCAATCTCCAATCCTAGATCCTCAATCCACAATCCTCAATCCTTAATCCTCTATCATCAATCCTCAATCTCCAGTCCTCAATCTTCAATCCTCAATGCTCAATCCTCAATCCTCAATCCTCAGTCCTCAATCCTCAATCCTCAATCTTCAAACCTCAATCCTCAACCGTCAGTCCACGTCCTCAATCCTCAAACCACAATCCTCAATCCTCAATCTTCAATCCTCAATACTCAATCCTCAATCCTCAAACCTCAACCTTAATCTTCAACCCTCAATACTCAATCTTCAATCCTCAATCCTCAATCCTAAATCCTCAATCCTCAACCCTCAATCCTCAACACTCAATCTTCAATCCTCAATCCTCAATCCTCAATCCTCAATCTTCAATCCTCAATACTCAATCTTCAATCCTCAATCCTCAATCCTCAATCCTCAATCCACATTCTTCAATCCTCAACACCCAATCCTCAATCTTCAATCCTCAACACTCAGTCTTCAATTCTCAATCCTCAATCCTCAATCCTCAGAACTCAAACATCAATACTCAACCCCCAGTCCTCGTCCTCAATCCACAACCCTCAATCCTCGATCCTCAATCTTCAATCATCAATATTCAATCTTCAATCCGCAATCCTCAATCCTCAATACTCAATCCACAATCCTCAATGTTCTATCCTCAATACCCAAACCTCAATCTTCAATCCTCAATCCTCAATCCTCAATCCTCAATCCTCAGTCCTCAAACCTCAATCCTGAATCCTCAAACCTGAATCCTCATTCGTCAGCCCTCAGTCCTCAACAATCTGTTGTCAATCCTCAATACTCAATTGAATATCATCAATTCACAGTTTTCATTACTCAATACTCAATCTGCAATCTTCAAATCTCTATCCACAAACATCAATTCTCATCACTCAACCCTCAACACTCAGTCCCCAATCCTCAATATTCAATCCTCAATCCTCAATCCTCAATCCACAATCCTCAACGTTCAATCCTCAATACTCAATCTTCAATGCTCACTCCTCAATCCTCAATCCTCAATTCTCAATCCTCAATCGTCAATCTTCAATCCCCAATACTCAATCTTCAATCCCCAATCCTCAATCCTCGGTCCTCAATCCTCAATCGTCCATCTGCAATCCTGAATGCTCAATCTTCAATCCTCAATCCTCAATCCTCAATCCTCAATCCTCAATCCTCATTCTTCAATCATCAATACCCAATCCTCAATCTTCAATCCTCAATCCTCAATCCTCACTTCTCAATTCTCAATCCTCAGTCCTAAGTCCTCAAACCTCAATCCTCAACCCTCAGCCCTCATCCTCAATCCTCAATCCTCAATCCCCAATCCTCAATCTCCAATCCTCAATACTCAAACTTCAATCCTCAATCCTCAGTCCACAATCTTCAATCCTCAATGCTCAATCCTCAATCCTCAATCCTCAGTCCTCAATCCTCAATCCTCAATCCTCAAACCTCAATCCTCAATATTCAACGCACAACCCTCAGCCGTCAATCCTCAATACTCAACCATCAATCCTCAATTCTCAATACTCAATAGAATATCCTGAATTCTCATGGTTCAATACTCAATCCACAATATTCAATAATCAAATCTCAATCCTCAAACATCAATTCTCAACACTCAATCCTCAACACTCAGTCCTCTCTCATCAATCCTCCATCCTGAATCCTCAATCCTCAAGAGTCAATCCTCAATCCTCAGTCCTCAACCCTCAATCCTCAGTCCTCAAACCTCCACCACGAATCCTCAATCCTGAATCCTCAATCTTCAGCCATAAGACCTCAACAATCAATTGTCAATCCTCAATCCTCAATAGAATATCCTTAATTCACAGTTTTCAATACTCAATCCGCATTCTTCAATCTTCAAATCTCAACCCTCAAACATCAATTCTCAACACTCAATCCTCAATCCTCAGTCCTCAAACCTCAATCCTCAATCCTCAATCCTCAATCCTCAATCTTCAATCCTCAATCCTCAATCCTCAATTCTCAATCCTCAATCCTCAATCCTCAATCCTCAATCTTCAATCCTCAATCCTCAGTCCTCACCCCTCAATCCTCATTCTTCAATCCTCAATACCGAATCCTCAATCTTCAATCCTCAATCCTCAATCCTCAATTCTCAATCCTCAATCCTCAATCCTCAGACTTCAAACACCAATACTCAACCCTCAGTCCTCGTCCTCAATCCACAACCCTCAATCCTCAATCCTCAATCCTCAATCCTCAACCCTCAATCCCCAATGCTAAATCCTCAATACCCAATCCTCAGTCTTCAATCCTCAATACTGAACATTCAATCCTCAATCCACAATCCTCAGTCCTCAATCCTCAATCCTCAATCTTCAATCATCAGTCCCCAATCCTCAATCATCAACCCTCAATCCTCAATCCTCAATCCTCGATCCTCAGTCCTCAATCCTCAATCCTCAATCCTCAATGTTCAATCCGCAATACCCAATGCTCAATCTTCAATCCTCAATCCTCAATCCTCAATCCTCAATCCTCAATCCTCAGTCCTCAAACCTTAATCCTGAATCCTCAATCCTGAATCCTCAATCTTCAGCCCTCAGTCCTCAACAATCAGTTGTCAATCCCCAATCCTCAATGGAATATCATCAATTCACAGTTTTCAATACTCAATACTCAATCTGCAATCTTCAAATCTCTATCCACAAACATCAATTCTCATCTCTCAACACTCAACACTCCGTCCCCAATCCTCAATCTTCAATCCTCAATCATCAATCTTCAATCCTCAATCCTCAATCCTCAATCTTCAGCCATAAGTCCTCAACAATCAATTGTCAATCCTCAATCCTCAATAGAATATCCTCAATTCACAGCTTTCAATACTCAATCCCCATTCTTCAATCTTCAAATCTCAATCCCCTAACGTCAATTCTCATCACGCATCCCTCAACACTCAGTCCTCAATCTTCAATCCTCAATCCTCAATCCTCAATCTTGAATCCTCAATACTCAATCCTCTATCCTCAATCATCAATCCTCAATGCTCAATCCTCAATCCTCAATCCTCAATTCTCAATCCTCAATCCTCAATCCTCAATCCTCAATCCTCAATCCTCAATCCTCAATCCTCAATCCTCATTCTTCAATCCTCAGTGCCCAGTCCTCAATCTTCAATCCTCAATCCTCAATCCTCGATTCTCATTCCTCAATCCTCAATCGTCAATCCTCAATCCTCAATCCTCAACCCTCAATCCCCAATGTTGAATCCTCAATACCCAATCCTCAGTCTTCAATCCTCAATCCTCAATCCTCAATCCTCAATCCTCAATCCTCAATCTTCAATCCTCAATCCTCAATCCTCAATTCTCAATCCTCAATCCTCAATCCTCAGACCTCAAACATCAATACTCAACCCTCAGTCCTCGTCCTCAATCCACAAACCTCAATCCTCAATCCTCAGTCCTAAATCCTCAATCCTCAATCCTCAAACCTCAATCCTCAACCGTCAGTCCCCGTCCTCAATCCTCAAACATGAATCCTCAATCCTCAACCTTCAATCATCAATACTCAATCTTCAATCCTCAATTATCAATCCTCAATACTCAATCTTCAATCCTCAATACTCAATCTTCATTCCTCAATCCTCAATCCTCAATCCTCAATCCTCAATCCTCGATCCTCAATCCTCAATCCTCAATCCACAATCTTCAATCCTCAATACTCAGTATTCAATACTCAATCCTCAATCCTCAATCCTCAATCCTCATTCTTCAATCCTCAATCCTCAACCCTCAATTCTCAATACCCAATCCTCAATCCTCAGACCTCAAACAGCAATACTCAACCCTCAGTCCTCGTCCTCAATCCACAACCATCAATACCCAATCCTCAATCTTCAATCATCGATATTCAATCTTCAGTCCTCAATCCTCAATCCTCAATCCTCAATCCTCAATCTTCAATCCCCAATACTCAATCTTCATTCCTCAATCCTCAATCCTCAATCCTCAGTCCTCAAACCTCAATCCTCAATCCTCAATCCTCAATCCTCAATCTTCAATCCTCAATCCTCAATCCTCAATTCTCAATCCTCAATCCTCAATCCTCAATCCTCTATCCTCAATCCTCAATCCTCAATCCTCAATCCTCATTCTTCAATCCTCAGTGCCCAGTCCTCAATCTTCAATCCTCAATCCTCAATCCTCGATTCTCATTCCTCAATCCTCAATCGTCAATCCTCAATCCTCAATCCTCAACCCTCAATCCTCAATGTTGAATCCTCAATACCCAATCCTCAGTCTTCAATCCTCAATCCTCAATCCTCAATCCTCAATCCTCAATCTTCAATCCTCAATGCTCAATCCTCAATTCTCAATCCTCAATCCTCAATCCTCAGACCTCAAACATCAATACTCAACCCTCAGTCCTCGTCCTCAATCCACAAACCTCAATCCTCAATCCTCAGTCCTAAATCCTCAATCCTCAATCCTCAAACCTCAATCCTCAACCGTCAGTCCCCGTCCTCAATCCTCAAACATGAATCCTCAATCCTCAACCTTCAATCATCAATACTCAATCTTCAATCCTCAATTATCAATCCTCAATCTTCAATCCTCAATACTCAACCTTCAATAATCAATCCTCAATACTCAATCCTCAATACTCAATCTTCAATCCTCAATACTCAATCTTCATTCCTCAATCCTCAATCCTCAATCCTCAATCCTCAATCCTCGATCCTCAATCCTCAATTCTCAATCCTCAATCTTCAATCCTCAATACTCAGTATTCAATACTCAATCCTCAATCCTCAATCCTCAATCCTCATTCTTCAATCCTCAGTCCTCAACCCTCAATTCTCAATACCCAATCCTCAATACTCAGACCTCAAACAGCAATACTCAACCCTCAGTCCTCGTCCTCAATCCACAACCATCATTACCCAATCCTCAATCTTCAATCATCAATATTCAATCTTCAGTCCTCAATGCTCAATCCTCAATCCTCAATCCTCAATCCTCAATCCTCAGTCCTCAAGCCTCAATCCTCAATCCTCAATCCTCAATCCTCAATCTTCAATCCTCAATCCTCAATCCTCAATTCTCAATCCTCAATCCTCAATCCTCAATCCTCAATCCTCAATCCTCAATCCTCAATCTTCAATCCTCAATACTCAAACTGCAATCCTCAATCCTCAGTCCTCACTCCTCAATCCTCACTCTTCAATCCTCAATACCGAATCCTCAATCTTCAATCCTCAATCCTCAATCCTCAATTCTCAATCCTCAATCCTCAATCCTCAGACTTCAAACACCAATACTCAACCCTCAGTCCTCGTCCTCAATCCACAACCCTCAATTCTCGATCCTCAATCCTCAATCCTCAGTCCTCAAACCTTAATCCTGAATCCTCAATCCTGAATCCTCAATCTTCAGCCCTCAGTCCTCAACAATCAGTTGTCAATCCCCAATCCTCAATGTAATATCATCAATTCACAGTTTTCAATACACAATACTCAATCTGCAATTTTGGGGTCTCTATCCACAAACATCAATTCTCATCACTCAACCCTCAACACTCAGTCCTCAATGTTCAATCCTCAATCATCAATTCTCAATCTTCAATCCTCAATACTGAACATTCAATCCTCAATCCTCATTCTTCAATCCTCAATACCGAATCCTCAATCCTCAATCCTCAATCCTCAATCCTCAATCCTCAATCCTCAATCCTCAATCCTCAATCTTCAATCCTCAATACTCAGCCTTCAATCCTCAATCCTCAACCCTCAGTCCTCGTCCTCAATCCACAACCATCAATACTCAATCCTCAATATTCAATCATCAATATTCAATCTTCAGTCCTCAATCCTCAATCCTGAATCCTCAATCCTCAATCCTCCATCCTCAATGTTCAATCCGCAATACCCAATCCTCAATCTTCAATCCTCAATCCTCAATCCTCAATCCTCAATCCTCAGTCCTCGAACCTCAAACCTGTATCCTCAATCCTGAATCCTCAATCTTCAGACCTCAGTCCTCAACAATCAGTTGTCAATTCTCAATCCTCAATAGAATATCATCAATTCACAGTTTTCAATACTCAATACTCAATCTGCAATTTTCGAATCTCTATCCACAAACATCATTTCTCATCATTCAACCCTCAACACTCCGTCCCCAATCCTCAATCTTCAATACTCAATCCTCAATCCTCAATCCTCGATCCTCAATCTTCAATCCTCAATACTCAATCTTCAATCCCACATCCTCAATCGTCAATCCTCAATCCTCAGTCCTCAGTCGCCAGGCTTCAATCCTCAATACTCAATCTTCAATCCTCAATCCTCAATGCTCATTCCTGAATCCTCATTCTTCAATCCTCAACACCCAATCCTCAATCTTCAAACCTCAATCCTCAATCCTCAACTCTCAATCCTCAATCCTCAATTCTCATTCTTCAATCCTCAATACCCAATCCTCAATCTTCAATCCTCAATAATCAATCTCCAATCCTAGATGCTCAATCCCCAATCCTCAATCCTTAATCCTCTATCATCAATCCTCAATCCCCATTCCTCAATCTTCAATCCTCAATACTCAATCTTCAATAATCAATCCTCAATTCGCAATCCTCAATCTTCAATCCTCAATACTCAGCCTTCAATCCTCAATCCTCAATCCTCAATCCTCAATACTCATTCTTCAATCCTCAATACCCAATCCACAATCTTCAATCCTCAATCCTCAATCCTCAATTCTCAATCCTCAATTCTCAATCCTCAGACCTCAAACAGCAATACTCAACCCTCAGTCCTCGTCCTCAATCCACAACCATCAATACTCAATCCTCAATATTCAATCATCAATATTCAATCTTCAGTCCTCAATCCTCAATCCTCCATCCTCGATGTTCAATCCGCAATACCCAATCCTCAATCTTCAATCCTCAATCCTCAATCCTCGATCCTCAATCCTCAGTCCTCGAACCTCAAACCTGTATCCTCAATCCTGAATCCTCAATCTTCAGACCTCAGTCCTCAACAATCAGTTGTCAATTCTCAATCCTCAATAGAATATCATCAATTCACAGTTTTCAATACTCAATACTCAATCTGCAACTTTCAAATCTCTATCCACAAACATCAATTCTCATCATTCAACCCTCAACACTCAGTCCTCAAACCTCAATTCCGAATCCTCAATACTCAATCTTCAATCCTCAATCCTCAATTCTCAATCCTCAATACTCAATCCTCAATCGTCAATCCTCAATCCCCAATCCTCAATCTTCAATCCTCAATCCTCAATCCTCAATCCTCATTCCTCAAACCTCAATCCTCAACCCTCAGTCCTCATCCTCAATTCTCAATTCTCAATCCTCAATCCTCAATCCTCAATCCTCAATCCTCAATCCTCAGACCTCAAACAGCAATACTCAACCCTCAGTCCTCGTCCTCAATCCACAACCATCAATACTGAATCCTCAACCTTCAATCATCAATATTCAATCTTCAGTCCTCAATCCTCAATCCTCAATCCTCAAACCTCAATCCTCAACCGTCAGTCCTCGTTCTCAAACCTCAACCCTCAATCCTCAATCCTCAATCCTCAATCCTCAATCTTCAATCATCAATACTCAATCTTCAATCCTCAATCCTCAACCCTCAATCCTCAATCCTCAATCCACAATATTCAACGCACAACCCTCATCCATCAATCCTCAATACTCAACCATCAATCCTCAATTCTCAATACTCAAAAGAATATCCTGAATTCTCATGGTTCAATACTCACCACAATATTCAGTAATCAAGTCTCAATCCTCAAACATCAATCCTCAACACGCAATCCTCAGCACTCAGTCCTCTCTCTTCAATCCTCCATCCTCAATCCTCAATCCTCAAGCGTCAATCCTCAATCCTCAATCCTCAATCCTCAGTAATCAGTCCTCAATCTTCAATACTGAATCGTCAATCCTCAGTCCTCAATCCTCAATCCTCAATCCTCGTTCCTCAAACCTCAATCCTCAACCCTCAGTCCTCACACTCAATTCTCAATTCTCAATCCTCAATAGAATATCATCAATTCACAGTTTTCAATACTCAATACTCAATCTGCAATTTTCAAATCTCTATCCACAAACATCAATTCTCATCACTCAACGCTCAACACTCAGTCCTCAATGTTCAATCCTCAATCCTCAATCCTCAAACCTCAATCTTCAATCCTCAATACTCAATCGTCAATCCTCAATACTCAATCCTCAGTCCTCAGCCCTCAATCCTCAATCCTCAAACCTCAGCCCTCATCCTCAATCCTCAATCCTCAATCCTCAATCCTCAATCTTCAATCCACAATACTCAATCTTCAATCCTCAATCCTCAGTCCTCAAACCTCAATCCTCAATCCTCAATCCTCAGTAATCAATCCTCAATCTTCAATACTGAATCGTCAATCCTCAGTCCTCAATCCTCAATCCTCAGTCCTCGTTCCTCAAACCTCAATCCTCAGCCCTCAGTCCTCACACTCAATTCTCAATTCTCAATCCTCAATCCTCAATCCTCAATCTTCAATCCTCAAAAATCAATCTCCAATCCTAGATCCTCAATCCCCAATCCTCAATCCTTAATCCTCTATCATCAATCCTCAATCTCCAGTCCTCAATCTTCAATCCTCAATGCTCAATCCTCAATCCTCAATCCTCAGTCCTCAATCCTCAATCCTCAATCTTCAAACCTCAATCTTCAATCCGCAATCCTCAATCCTCAATACTCAATACACAATCCTCAATGTTCTATCCTCAATACCCAAACCTCAATCTTCAATCCTCAATCCTCAATCCTCAATCCTCAATCCTCAATTTTCAATCCTCAATCCTCAGTCCTCAAACCTCAATCCTGAATCCTCAAACCTGAATCCTCATTCGTCAGCCCTCAGTCCTCAACAATCTGTCGTCAATCCTCAATACTCAATTGAATATCATCAATTCACAGTTTTCGTTACTCAATACTCAATCTGCAATCTTCATATCTCTATCCACAAACATCAATTCTCATCACTCAACCCTCAACACTCAGTCCCCAATCCTCAATATTCAATCCTCAATCCTCAATCCTCAATCCACAATCCTCAACGTTCAATCCTCAATACTCAATCTTCAATGCTCACTCCTCAATCCTCAATCCTCAATTCTCAATCCTCAATCGTCAATCTTCAATCCCCAATACTCAATCTTCAATCCCCAATCCTCAATCCTCGGTCCTCAATCCTCAATCGTCCATCTGCAATCCTGAATGCTCAATCTTCAATCCTCAATCCTCAATCCTCAATCCTCAATCCTCAATCCTCATTCTTCAATCATCAATACCCAATCCTCAATCTTCAACCCTCAATCCTCAATCCTCAATTCTCAATCCTCAATCCTCTGTCCTCAGTCCTCAAACCTCAATCCTCAACCGTCAGTCCTCGTCCTCAAACCTCAACCCCCAATCCTCAATCCTTAATCTTCAATCATCAATACTCAATCTTCAATCCTCAATCCTCAATCCTCAATCCTCAATCCTCAATCCTCAATATTCAACGCACAACCCTCAGCCATCAATCCTCAATACTCAACCATCAATCCTCAATTCTCAATACTCAATAGAATATCCTGAATTCTCATGGTTCAATACTCAATCCACAATATTCAATAATCAAATCTCAATCCTCAAACATCAATTCTCAACACTCAATCCTCAACACTCAGTCCTCTCTCATCAATCCTCCATCCTCAATCCTCAATCCTCAAGAGTCAATAATCAATCCTCAGTCCTCAACCCTCAATCCTCAGTCCTCAAACCTCCACCACGAATCCTCAATCCTGAATCCTCAATCTTCAGCCATAAGACCTCAACAATCAATTGTCAATCCTCAATCCTCAATAGAATATCCTTAATTCACAGTTTTCAATACTCAATCCCCATTCTTCAATCTTCAAATCTCAACCCTCAAACATCAATTCTCAACACTCAATCCTCAACACTCAGTCCTCTCTCTTCAATCCTCCATCCTCAATCCTCAATCCTCAACTCTCAATCCTTAATCCTCAATCCTCAGAGCTCAAACATCTATACTCAACCCTCAGTCCTCGTCGCCAATCCACAACACTCAATACTCAATCCTCAAACTTCGATTGTCCATATTCAATCTTCAATCCTCAATCCTCAATGCTCAATCCTCAATCCTCAATGTTCAATCCTCAATACCCAATCCTCAATCTTCAATCCTCAATCCTGAATCCTCAATCCTCAATCCTCAATCCTCAATGCACAGTCCTCAAACCACAATCCTGAATCCTCAATCCTGAATCCTCAATCTTCAGCACACAGTCCTCAACAATCAGTAGTCAAACCTCAATCCTCAATAGAATATCATCAATTCACAGCTTTCAATACCCAACACTCAATCTGCAATCTTCAAATCTCTATCCACAGACATCAATTCTCATCACTCAACCCTCAACACTCAGTCCCCAAACCTCACCATTCAATCCTCAACCCTCAATCCTCAATCCACAATCCTCAACATTCAATCCTCAATACTCAATCTTCAATCCTCAATCCTCAATCCACAATCCTCAATGCTCAACCCTCAATCGTCAATCTTCAATCCTCAATACTCAATCTGCAATCCTCAATCCTCAATCCTCAATCCTCAATCCTCATTCTTCAATCCTTAGTGCCCAGTCCTCAATCTTCAATCCTCAATCCTCAATCCTCAAACCTCAATCCTCAATGTTGAATCCTCAATACCCAATCCTCAGTCTTCAATCCTCAATCCTCAATCCTCAATCCTCAATCCTCAATCTTCAATCCTCAATCATCAATCCTCAATGCTCAATCCTCAATGTTCAATCCTCAACCCTCAATCTTCAATCCTCAATACTCAATCTGCAATCCTCAATCCTCAATCCTCAATCCTCAATCCTCAATCCTCAGTCCTCAAACCTTAATCCTGAATCCTCAAACCTGAATCCTCAGTCTTCAGCCCTCAGTCCTCAACAATCAGTTGTCAGTCCTCAATCCTCAATAGAATATCATCAATTCACAGGTTTCAATACTCAATACTCAACCTGTAATCTTCAAATCCCTACCCACAAACATCAATTCTCATCACTCAACCCTCAACACTCAGTCCCCAATCCTCAATCCTCAATCCTCAATTCTCAATGCTCAATCGTCAATCTTCAATCCTCAATACTCAATCTTCAATCCTCAATATTCAATCCTCAATCCTCAATCCTCATTCTTCAATCCTCAATACTCAATCTTCAATCCTCAATCCTCAATCCTCAGTCCTCACTCCTCAATCCTCAATCCTCAATCTTCAATCCTCAGTACTCAAACTGCAATCCTCAATCATCAGTCCTCACTCCTCAATCCTCATTCTTCAATCCTCAATACCGAATCCTCAATCTTCAATCCTCAATCCTCAATCCTCAACTCTCAATCCTCAATCCTCAATCCTCAGACTTCAAACACCAATACTCAACCCTCAGTCCTCGTCCTCAATCCACAACCCTCAATCCTCAATCCTCAATCTTCAATCATTAATATTCAATCTTCAATCCTCAATCCTCAATCCTCAATCCTCAACCCTCAATCCCCAATGCTCAATCCTCAATACCCAATCCTCAGTCTTCAATCCTCAATCCTCAATCCTCAATCCTCAATCCTCAATTCTCAGTCCTCAATCCTCAATCATCAATCCTCAATACTCAATCTTCAATCTTCAATCCTCAATCCTCAATCCTCAATCTTCAATCCTCAATACTGAATCTTCAATCCTCAGTCTTCATTCCTCAACGTTCAATCCGCAATACACAATCCTCAATCTTCAATACTCGATTCTCAATCCTCAATCCTTAATCCTCAATCTTCAATCCTCAATACTCAACCTTCAATCCTCAATCCTCAATCGTCAATACTCAATCTTCAATCTTCTATCCTCAATCCTCAATCCTCAATCTTCAATCCTCAATACTGAATCATCAATCCTCAATCTTCAATCCTCAATATTCAATCCGCAATACCCAATCCTCAATCTTCAATACTCAATCCTCAATCCTCAATCCACATTCTTCAATCCTCAACACCCAATCCTCAATCTTCAATCCTCAATCCTCAGTCCTCAATTCTCAATCCTCAATCCTCAATCCTCAGACCTCAAACATCAATACTCAACCCTCAGTCCTCGTCCTCAATTCACAAACCTCAATCCTCGTTCCTCAATCTTCAATCATCAATATTCAATCTTCAATCCTCAATCCTCAATCATCAATACTCAATCCACAATCCTCAATGTTCAATCCTCTAAACCCAATCCTCAATCTTCAATCCTCAATCCTCAATCCTCAATCCTCAATCCTCAATCCTCAATCCTCAGTCCTCAAACCTCAATCCTGAATCCTCAAACCTGAATCCTCAGTCTTCAGCCCTCAGTCCTCAACAATCAGTTGCCAATCCTCAATCCTCAATAGAATATCATCAATTCACAGGTTTCAATACTCAATACTCAACCTGTAATCTTCAAATCTCTATCCACAAACATCAATTCTCATCACTCAACCCTCAACACTCAGTCACCAATCCTCAATCCTCAATACTCAATTCTCAATCCTCAATCGTCAATCTTCAATCCTCAATACTCAATCTTCAATCCTCAAAATTCAATCCTCAATCCTCAATCCTGAATCCTCAATCTTCAATCCTCAATACTCAAACTGCAATCCTCAATCCTCAGACCTCACTCCTCAATCCTCATTCTTCAATCCTCAATACCGAATCCTCAATCTTCAATCCTCAATCCTCAATCCTCAATTCTCAATCCTCAATCCTCAATCCCCAATCCTCAATCTTCAATCCTAAATCCTCAGTCCTCACTCCTCAATCCTCATTCTTCAGTCCTCAATACCGAATCCTCAATCTTCAATCCTCAATCCACAATGCTCAATCCTCAATACCCAATCCTCAGTCTTCAATCCTCAATCCTCAATCCTCAATCCTCTATCTTCAATCATCATTACTCAATCTTCAATCCTCAATCCTCAATCCTCGGTCCTTAATCCTCAATCTTCAATCATTAATATTCAATCTTCAATCCTCAATCCTCAATCCTCAATCCTCAACCCTCAATCCTCAATGCTCAATCCTCAATACCCCATCCTCAGTCTTCAATCCTCAATCCTCAATCCTCAATCCTCAATCCTCTATCTTCAATCCTCATTACTCAATCTTCAATCCTCAATCCTCAATCCTCGGTCCTTAATCCTCAATCGTCAATCTCCAATCCTGAATACTCAATCTTCAATCCTCAATACTCAATCTTCAATCCTCAATCCTCAGTCCTCAAACCTCAATTCTGAATCCTCAAATCTCAATTCTGAATCCTCAATCCTGAACCCTCAATCTTCAGCTCTCAGTCCTCAACAATCAGTTGTCAATCCTCAATCCTCAATAGAATATACTCAACTCACAGTTTTCAATACTCAATACTCAATCTGCAATCTTCAAATCCATATCCACAAACATCAATTCTCATCACTCAACACTCAACACTCCGTCCCCAATCCTCAATCTTCAATCCTCAATCCTCTATCCTCAATCCTCAATCCTCAATTTTCAATCCTCAATCCTCAATCCTCAGACCTCAGTCCTCAATCCTCAATCCTCAATCTTCAATCCTCAGTCCCCAATCCTCAATCTTCAACCCTCAATCCTCAATCCTCAATCCTCGATCCTCAGTCCTCAATCCTCAATCCTCAATCCTCAATGTTCAATCCGCAATACCCAATCCTCAATCTTCAATCCTCAATCCTCAATCCTCAATCCTCAATCCTCAATCCTCAGTCCTCAAACCTTAATCCTGAATCCTCAATCCTGAATCCTCAATCTTCAGCCCTCAGTCCTCAACAATCAGTTGTCAATCCCCAATCCTCAATGGAATATCATCAATTCACAGTTTTCAATACTCAATACTCAATCTGCAATCTTCAAATCTCTATCCACAAACATCAATTCTCATCTCTCAACACTCAACACTCCGTCCCCAATCCTCAATCTTCAATCCTCAATCCTCAATCCTCAATCCTCAATCCTCAATCCTCAATCCTCAATCTTCAGCCATAAGTCCTCAACAATCAATTGTCAATCCTCAATCCTCAATAGAATATCCTCAATTCACAGCTTTCAATACTCAATCCCCATTCTTCAATCTTCAAATCTCAATCCCCTAACGTCAATTCTCATCACGCATCCCTCAACACTCAGTCCTCAATCTTCAATCCTCAATCCTCAATCCTCAATCTTCAATCCTCAATACTCAATCCTCAATCCTCAATCATCAATCCTCAATGCTCAATTCTCAATCCTCAATCCTCAACCCTCAATCTTCAATCCTCAATACTCAATCTGCAATCCTCAATCCTCAATCCTCAATCCTCAATCCTCATTCTTCAATCCTCAGTGCCCAGTCCTCAATCTTCAATCCTCAATCCTCAATCCTCAACCCTCAATCCTCAATGTTGAATCCTCAATACCCAATCCTCAGTCTTCAATCCTCAATCCTCAATCCTCAATCCTCAATCCTCAATCTTCAATCCTCAATCCTCAATCCTCAATTCTCAATCCTCAATCCTCAATCCTCAATCCTCAATGTTCAATCCGCAATACCCAATCCTCAATCTTCAATCCTCAATCCTCAATCCTCAATCCTCAATCCTCAATCCTCAGTCCTCAAACCTTAATCCTGAATCCTCAATCCTGAATCCTCAATCTTCAGCCCTCAGTCCTCAACAATCAGTTGTCAATCCCCAATCCTCAATGGAATATCATCAATTCACAGTTTTCAATACTCAATACTCAATCTGCAATCTTCAAATCTCTATCCACAAACATCAATTCTCATCTCTCAACACTCAACACTCCGTCCCCAATCCTCAATCTTCAATCCTCAATCCTCAATCCTCAATCCTCAATCCTCAATCCTCAATCCTCAATCTTCAGCCATAAGTCCTCAACAATCAATTGTCAATCCTCAATCCTCAATAGAATATCCTCAATTCACAGCTTTCAATACTCAATCCCCATTCTTCAATCTTCAAATCTCAATCCCCTAACGTCAATTCTCATCACGCATCCCTCAACACTCAGTCCTCAATCTTCAATCCTCAATCCTCAATCCTCAATCTTGAATCCTCAATACTCAATCCTCAATCCTCAATCATCAATCCTCAATGCTCAATTCTCAATCCTCAATCCTCAACCCTCAATCTTCAATCCTCAATACTCAATCTGCAATCCTCAATCCTCAATCCTCAATCCTCAATCCTCATTCTTCAATCCTCAGTGCCCAGTCCTCAATCTTCAATCCTCAATCCTCAATCCTCAACCCTCAATCCTCAATGTTGAATCCTCAATACCCAATCCTCAGTCTTCAATCCTCAATCTTCAATCCTCAGTCCCCAATCCTCAATCTTCAACCCTCAATGCTCAATCCTCAATCCTCGATCCTCAGTCCTCAATCCTCAATCCTCAATCCTCAATGTTCAATCCGCAATACCCAATCCTCAATCTTCAATCCTCAATCCTCAATCCTCAGTCCTCAATCCTCAGTCCTCAAACCTTAATCCTGAATCCTCAATCCTGAATCCTCAATCTTCAGCCCTCAGTCCTCAACAATCAGTTGTCAATCCCCAATCCTCAATGGAATATCGTCAATTCACAGTTTTCAATACTCAATACTCAATCTGCAATCTTCAAATCTCTATCCACAAACATCAATTCTCATCTCTCAACACTCAACACTCCGTCCCCAATCCTCAATCTTCAATCCTCAATCCTCAATCCTCAATCCTCAATCCTCAATTTTCAATCCTCAATACTCAACCTTCAATCATCAATACTCAATCTTCAATCCGCAATCCTCAATCTTCAATCCTCAATCCTCAATTCTCAGTCCTCAATACTCAATCCTCAATTGTCAATCCTCAATCCCCAATCCTCAATCTTCAATCCTCAATCCTCAATCCTCAATCCTCAATCCTCAACCTTCAATCCTCAATACTCAATCTTCAATCCTCAATCCTCAATCATCAATCCTCAATGCTCAATCCTCAATCCTCAATCCTCAACCCTCAATCTTCAATCCTCAATACTCAATCTGCAATCCTCAATCCTCAATCCTCAATCCTCAATCCTCATTCTTCAATCCTCAGTGCCCAGTCCTCAATCTTCAATCCTCAATCCTCAATCCTCGATTCTCATTCCTCAATCCTCAATCGTCAATCCTCAATCCTCAATCCTCAACCCTCAGTCCTCAATGTTGAATCCTCAATACCCAATCCTCAGTCTTCAATCCTCAATCCTCAATCCTCAATCCTCAATCCTCAATCTTCAATCGTCAATCCTCAATCCTCAATTCTCAATCCTCAATCCTCAATCCTCTGACATCAAAGATCAATACTCAACCCTCAGTCCTCGTCCTCAATCCACAACCCTCAATCCTCAATCCTCAATCCTCAGTCCTAAATCCTCAATCCTCAATCCTCAAACCTCAATCCTCAACCGTCAGTCCCCGTCCTCAATCCTCAAACATGAATCCTCAATCCTCAACCTTCAATCATCAATACTCAATCTTCAATCTTCAATTATCAATCCTCAATCTTCAATCCTCAATACTCAATCTTCAATAATCAATCCTCAGTCCTCAATCCTCAATCCTCAATCTTCAATCCTCAATACTCAATCTTCATTCCTCAATCCTCAATCCTCAATCCTCAATCCTCAATCCTCGATCCTCAATCCTCAATCCTCAATCCTCAATCTTCAATCCTCAATACTCAGTATTCAATACTCAATCCTCAATCCTCAATCCTCAATCCTGATTCTTCAATCCTCAATACCCAATCCACAATCTTCAATCCTCAATCCTCAACCCTCAATTCTCAATACTCAATCCTCAATCCTCAGACCTCAAACAGCAATACTCAACACTCAGTCCTCGTCCTCAATCCACAACCATCAATACCCAATCCTCAATCTTCAATCATCGATATTCAATCTTCAGTCCTCAATCCTCAATCCTCAATTCTCAATCCTCAATCTTCAATCCACAATACTCAATCTTCATTCCTCAATCCTCAATCCTCAATCCTCAGAATTCGAACACCAATACTCAACCCTCAGTCCTCGTCCTCAATCCACAACCCTCAATCCTCAATCCTCAATCCTCAATCCTCAACCCTCAATCCCCAATGCTAAATCCTCAATACCCAATCCTCAGTCTTCAATCCTCAATACTGAACATTCAATCCTCAATCCTCAATCCTCAATCCTCAATCCTCAATCCTCAATCCTCAATCTTCAATCCCCAATACTCAATCTTCATTCCTCAATCCTCAATCCTCAATCCTCAGTCCTCAAACCTCAATCCTCAATCCTCAATCCTCAATCCTCAATCTTCAATCCTCAATCCTCAATCCTCAATTCTCAATCCTCAATCCTCAATCCTCAATCCTCAATCTTCAATCCTCAATACTCAAACTGCAATCCTCAATCCTCAGTCCTCACTCCTCAATCCTCATTCTTCAATCCTCAATACCGAATCCTCAATCTTCAATCCTCAATCCTCAATCCTCAATTCTCAATCCTCAATCCTCAATCCTCAGACTTCAAACACCAATACTCAACCCTCAGTCCTCGTCCTCAATCCACAACCCTCAATCCTCAATCCTCAATCCTCAATCCTCAACCCTCAATCCCCAATGCTAAATCCTCAATACCCAATCCTCAGTCTTCAATCCTCAATACTGAACATTCAATCCTCAATCCACAATCCTCAGTCCTCAATCCTCAATCCTCAATCTTCAATCATCAGTCCCCAATCCTCAATCATCAACCCTCAATCCTCAATCCTCAATCCTCGATCCTCAGTCCTCAATCCTCAATCCTCAATCCTCAATGTTCAATCCGCAATACCCAATCCTCAATCTTCAATCCTCAATCCTCAATCCTCAATCCTCAATCCTCAATCCTCAGTCCTCAAACCTTAATCCTGAATCCTCAATCCTGAATCCTCAATCTTCAGCCCTCAGTCCTCAACAATCAGTTGTCAATCCCCAATCCTCAATGGAATATCATCAATTCACAGTTTTCAATACTCAATACTCAATCTGCAATCTTCAAATCTCTATCCGCAAACATCAATTCTCATCTCTCAACACTCAACACTCCGTCCCCAATCCTCAATCTTCAATCCTCAATCCTCAATCCTCAATCCTCAATCCTCAATCCTCAATCTTCAGCCATAAGTCCTCAACAATCAATTGTCAATCCTCAATCCTCAATGGAATATCCTCAATTCACAGCTTTCAATACTCAATCCCCATTCTTCAATCTTCAAATCTCAATCCCCTAACGTCAATTCTCATCACGCATCCCTCAACACTCAGTCCTCAATCTTCAATCCTCAATCCTCAATCCTCAATCTTCAATCCTCAATACTCAATCCTCAATCCTCAATCATCAATCCTCAATGCTCAATCCTCAATCCTCAATCCTCAACGCTCAATCTTCAATCCTCAATACTCAATCTGCAATCCTCTATCCTCAATCCTCAATCCTCAATCCTCATTCTTCAATCCTCATTGCCCAGTCCTCAATCTTCAATCCTCAATCCTCAATCCTCGATTCTCATTCCTCAATCCTCAATCGTCAATCCTCAATCCTCAATCCTCAACCCTCAATCCTCAATGTTGAATCCTCAATACCCAATCCTCAGTCTTCAATCCTCAATCCTCAATCCTCAATCCTCAATCCTCAATCCTCAATCTTCAATCCTCAATCCTCAATCCTCAATTCTCAATCCTCAATCCTCAGACCTCAAACATCAATACTCAACCCTCAGTCCTCGTCCTCAATCCACAAACCTCAATCCTCACTCCTCAGTCCTAAATCCTCAATCCTCAATCCTCAATTTTCAATCCTCAATCCTCAATCCTCAGTCCTCAATCCTCAATCCTCAATCTTCAATCCTCAGTCCCCAATCCACAATCTTCAACCCTCAATCCTCAATCCTCAATCCTCGATCCTCAGTCCTCAATCCTCAATCCTCAATCCTCAATGTTCAATCCGCAATACCCAATCCTCAATCTTCAATCCTCAATCCTCAATCCTCAATCCTCAATCCTCAATCCTCAGTCCTCAAACCTTAATCCTGAATCCTCAATCCTGAAACCTCAATCTTCAGCCCTCAGTCCTCAACAATCAGTTGTCAATCCCCAATCCTCAATGGAATATCGTCAATTCACAGTTTTCAATACTCAATACTCAATCTGCAATCTTCAAATCTCTATCCACAAACATCAATTCTCATCTCTCAACACTCAACACTCCGTCCCCAATCCTCAATCTTCAATCCTCAATCCTCAATCCTCAATCCTCAATCCTCAATCCTCAATCTTCAGCCATAAGTCCTCAACAATCAATTGTCAATCCTCAATCCTCAATAGAATATCCTCAATTCACAGCTTTCAGTACTCAATCCCGCTTCTTCAATCTTCAAATCTCAATCCACTAACATCAATTCTCATCACGCATCCCTCAACACTCAGTCCTCAATCATCAATCCTCAATCCTCAATCCTCAATCTTCAATCCTCAATACTCAATCTTCAATCCTCAATCCTCAATTCTCAATCCTCAATGCTCAATACTCAATCGTCAATCCTCAATACCCAATCCTCAATCTTCAATCCTAAATCCTCAATCCTCAATCCTCAATCCTCAATCTTCAATCCTCAATACTCAATCTTCAATCCTCAACCCTCAATCCTTAGTCCTCAAACCTTAATCCTGAATCCTCAATACTGAATCCTCAATCTTCAGCCCTCAGTCCTCAACAATCAGTTGTCAATCCCCAATCCTCAATGGAGTATCATCAATTCACAGTTTTCAATACTCAATACTCAATCTGCAATCTTCAAATCTCAATCCACAAACATCAATTCTCATCACTCAACACTCAACACTCCGTCCCAATCCTCAATCTTCAATCCTCAATCCTCAATCCTCAATCCTCAATCCTCAATTTTCAATCCTGAATACTCAATCTTCAATCATCCATACTCAACCTTCAATCCCCAATCCTCAATCCTCGGTCCTTAATCCTCAATCGCCAATCTCCAATCCTGAATACTCAATCTTCAATCCTCAATACTCAATCTTCAATCCTCAATCCTCAGTCCTCAAACCTCAATTCTGAATCCTCAAATCTCAATTCTGAATCCTCAATCCTGAACCCTCAATCTTCAGCTCTCAGTCCTCAACAATCAGTTGTCAATCCTCAATCCTCAATAGAATATACTCAATTCACAGTTTTCAATACACAATACTCAATCTGCAATCTTCGAACATCTATCCACAAACATCAATTCTCATCACTCAACCCTCAACACTCAGTCCTCAATGTTCAATCCTCAATCATCAATTCTCAATCTTCAATCCTCAATACTGAACCTTCAATCCTCAATCCTCAATCCTCAGTCCTCAATCCTCAATCCTCATTCTTCAATCCTCAGTCCCCAATCCTCAATCTTCAACCCTCAATCCTCAATCCTCAATCCTCGATCCTCAGTCCTCAATCCTCAATCCTCAATCCTCAATGTTCAATCCGCAATACCCAATCCTCAATCTTCAATCCTCAATCCTCAATCCTCAATCCTCAATCCTCAGTCCTCAAACCTTAATCCTGAATCCTCAATCCTGAATCCTCAATCTTCAGCCCTCAGTCCTCAACAATCAGTTGTCAATCCCCAATCCTCAATGGAATATCATCAATTCACAGTTTTCAATACTCAATACTCAATCTGCAATCTTCAAATCTCTATCCACAAACATCAATTCTCATCTCTCAACACTCAACACTCCGTCCCCAATCCTCAATCTTCAATCCTCAATCCTCAATCCTCAATCCTCAATCCTCAATTTTCAATCCTCAATACTCAATCTTCAATCATCAATACTCAATCTTCAATCCGCAATCCTCAATCTTCAATCCTCAATCGTCAATTCTCAGTCCTCAATACTCAATCCTCAATTGTCAATCCTCAATCCCCAATCCTCAATCCTCAATCCTCAATCCTCAATCCTCAATCCTCAATCCTCAATCCTCAGTCCTCAAACCTCAATCCTGAATCCTCAAACCTGAATCCTCAGTCTTCAGCCCTCAGTCCTCAACAATCAGTTGCCAATCCTCAATCCTCAATAGAATATCATCAATTCACAGGTTTCAATACTCAATACTCAACCTGTAATCTTCAAATCTCTATCCACAAACATCAATTCTCATCACTCAACCCTCAACACTCAGTCACCAATCCTCAATCCTCAATACTCAATTCTCAATCCTCAATCGTCAATCTTCAATCCTCAATACTCAATCTTCAATCCTCAAAATTCAATCTTCAATCCTCAATCATCAATCCTCAATGCTCAATCCTCAATGTTCAATCCTCAACCCTCAATCTTCAATCCTCAATACTCAATCTGCAATCCTCAATCCTCAATCCTCAATCCTCAATCCTCAATCCTCAGTCCTCAAACCTTAATCCTGAATCCTCAAACCTGAATCCTCAGTCTTCAGCCCTCAGTCCTCAACAATCAGTTGTCAGTCCTCAATCCTCAATAGAATATCATCAATTCACAGGTTTCAATACTCAATACTCAACCTGTAATCTTCAAATCCCTACCCACAAACATCAATTCTCATCACTCAACCCTCAACACTCAGTCCCCAATCCTCAATCCTTAATCCTCAATTCTCAATGCTCAATCGTCAATCTTCAATCCTCAATACTCAATCTTCAATCCTCAATATTCAATCCTCAATCCTCAATCCTCATTCTTCAATCCTCAATACTCAATCTTCAATCCTCAATCCTCAATCCTCAGTCCTCACTCCTCAATCCTCAATCCTCAATCTTCAATCCTCAGTACTCAAACTGCAATCCTCAATCATCAGTCCTCACTCCTCAATCCTCATTCTTCAATCCTCAATACCGAATCCTCAATCTTCAATCCTCAATCCTCAATCCTCAACTCTCAATCCTCAATCCTCAATCCTCAGACTTCAAACACCAATACTCAACCCTCAGTCCTCGTCCTCAATCCACAACCCTCAATCCTCAATCCTTAATCTTCAATCATTAATATTCAATCTTCAATCCTCAATCCTCAATCCTCAATCCTCAACCCTCAATCCCCAATGCTCAATCCTCAATACCCAATCCTCAGTCTTCAATCCTCAATCCTCAATCCTCAATCCTCAATCCTCAATTCTCAGTCCTCAATCCTCAATCATCAATCCTCAATACTCAATCTTCAATCTTCAATCCTCAATCCTCAATCCTCAATCTTCAATCCTCAATACTGAATCTTCAATCCTCAGTCTTCATTCCTCAACGTTCAATCCGCAATACACAATCCTCAATCTTCAATACTCGATTCTCAATCCTCAATCCTTAATCCTCAATCTTCAATCCTCAATACTCAACCTTCAATCCTCAATCCTCAATCGTCAATACTCAATCTTCAATCTTCTATCCTCAATCCTCAATCCTCAATCTTCAATCCTCAATACTGAATCATCAATCCTCAATCTTCAATCCTCAATATTCAATCCGCAATACCCAATCCTCAATCTTCAATACTCAATCCTCAATCCTCAATCCACATTCTTCAATCCTCAACACCCAATCCTCAATCTTCAATCCTCAATCCTCAGTCCTCAATTCTCAATCCTCAATCCTCAATCCTCAGACCTCAAACATCAATACTCAACCCTCAGTCCTCGTCCTCAATTCACAAACCTCAATCCTCGTTCCTCAATCTTCAATCATCAATATTCAATCTTCAATCCTCAATCCTCAATCATCAATACTCAATCCACAATCCTCAATGTTCAATCCTCTAAACCCAATCCTCAATCTTCAATCCTCAATCCTCAATCCTCAATCCTCAATCCTCAATCCTCAATCCTCAGTCCTCAAACCTCAATCCTGAATCCTCAAACCTGAATCCTCAGTCTTCAGCCCTCAGTCCTCAACAATCAGTTGCCAATCCTCAATCCTCAATAGAATATCATCAATTCACAGGTTTCAATACTCAATACTCAACCTGTAATCTTCAAATCTCTATCCACAAACATCAATTCTCATCACTCAACCCTCAACACTCAGTCACCAATCCTCAATCCTCAATACTCAATTCTCAATCCTCAATCGTCAATCTTCAATCCTCAATACTCAATCTTCAATCCTCAAAATTCAATCCTCAATCCTCAATCCTGAATCCTCAATCTTCAATCCTCAATACTCAAACTGCAATCCTCAATCCTCAGACCTCACTCCTCAATCCTCATTCTTCAATCCTCAATACCGAATCCTCAATCTTCAATCCTCAATCCTCAATCCTCAATTCTCAATCCTCAATCCTCAATCCCCAATCCTCAATCTTCAATCCTAAATCCTCAGTCCTCACTCCTCAATCCTCATTCTTCAGTCCTCAATACCGAATCCTCAATCTTCAATCCTCAATCCACAATGCTCAATCCTCAATACCCAATCCTCAGTCTTCAATCCTCAATCCTCAATCCTCAATCCTCTATCTTCAATCATCATTACTCAATCTTCAATCCTCAATCCTCAATCCTCGGTCCTTAATCCTCAATCTTCAATCATTAATATTCAATCTTCAATCCTCAATCCTCAATCCTCAATCCTCAACCCTCAATCCTCAATGCTCAATCCTCAATACCCCATCCTCAGTCTTCAATCCTCAATCCTCAATCCTCAATCCTCAATCCTCTATCTTCAATCCTCATTACTCAATCTTCAATCCTCAATCCTCAATCCTCGGTCCTTAATCCTCAATCGTCAATCTCCAATCCTGAATACTCAATCTTCAATCCTCAATACTCAATCTTCAATCCTCAATCCTCAGTCCTCAAACCTCAATTCTGAATCCTCAAATCTCAATTCTGAATCCTCAATCCTGAACCCTCAATCTTCAGCTCTCAGTCCTCAACAATCAGTTGTCAATCCTCAATCCTCAATAGAATATACTCAACTCACAGTTTTCAATACTCAATACTCAATCTGCAATCTTCAAATCCATATCCACAAACATCAATTCTCATCACTCAACACTCAACACTCCGTCCCCAATCCTCAATCTTCAATCCTCAATCCTCTATCCTCAATCCTCAATCCTCAATTTTCAATCCTCAATCCTCAATCCTCAGACCTCAGTCCTCAATCCTCAATCCTCAATCTTCAATCCTCAGTCCCCAATCCTCAATCTTCAACCCTCAATCCTCAATCCTCAATCCTCGATCCTCAGTCCTCAATCCTCAATCCTCAATCCTCAATGTTCAATCCGCAATACCCAATCCTCAATCTTCAATCCTCAATCCTCAATCCTCAATCCTCAATCCTCAATCCTCAGTCCTCAAACCTTAATCCTGAATCCTCAATCCTGAATCCTCAATCTTCAGCCCTCAGTCCTCAACAATCAGTTGTCAATCCCCAATCCTCAATGGAATATCATCAATTCACAGTTTTCAATACTCAATACTCAATCTGCAATCTTCAAATCTCTATCCACAAACATCAATTCTCATCTCTCAACACTCAACACTCCGTCCCCAATCCTCAATCTTCAATCCTCAATCCTCAATCCTCAATCCTCAATCCTCAATCCTCAATCCTCAATCTTCAGCCATAAGTCCTCAACAATCAATTGTCAATCCTCAATCCTCAATAGAATATCCTCAATTCACAGCTTTCAATACTCAATCCCCATTCTTCAATCTTCAAATCTCAATCCCCTAACGTCAATTCTCATCACGCATCCCTCAACACTCAGTCCTCAATCTTCAATCCTCAATCCTCAATCCTCAATCTTCAATCCTCAATACTCAATCCTCAATCCTCAATCATCAATCCTCAATGCTCAATTCTCAATCCTCAATCCTCAACCCTCAATCTTCAATCCTCAATACTCAATCTGCAATCCTCAATCCTCAATCCTCAATCCTCAATCCTCATTCTTCAATCCTCAGTGCCCAGTCCTCAATCTTCAATCCTCAATCCTCAATCCTCAACCCTCAATCCTCAATGTTGAATCCTCAATACCCAATCCTCAGTCTTCAATCCTCAATCCTCAATCCTCAATCCTCAATCCTCAATCTTCAATCCTCAATCCTCAATCCTCAATTCTCAATCCTCAATCCTCAATCCTCAATCCTCAATGTTCAATCCGCAATACCCAATCCTCAATCTTCAATCCTCAATCCTCAATCCTCAATCCTCAATCCTCAATCCTCAGTCCTCAAACCTTAATCCTGAATCCTCAATCCTGAATCCTCAATCTTCAGCCCTCAGTCCTCAACAATCAGTTGTCAATCCCCAATCCTCAATGGAATATCATCAATTCACAGTTTTCAATACTCAATACTCAATCTGCAATCTTCAAATCTCTATCCACAAACATCAATTCTCATCTCTCAACACTCAACACTCCGTCCCCAATCCTCAATCTTCAATCCTCAATCCTCAATCCTCAATCCTCAATCCTCAATCCTCAATCCTCAATCTTCAGCCATAAGTCCTCAACAATCAATTGTCAATCCTCAATCCTCAATAGAATATCCTCAATTCACAGCTTTCAATACTCAATCCCCATTCTTCAATCTTCAAATCTCAATCCCCTAACGTCAATTCTCATCACGCATCCCTCAACACTCAGTCCTCAATCTTCAATCCTCAATCCTCAATCCTCAATCTTGAATCCTCAATACTCAATCCTCAATCCTCAATCATCAATCCTCAATGCTCAATTCTCAATCCTCAATCCTCAACCCTCAATCTTCAATCCTCAATACTCAATCTGCAATCCTCAATCCTCAATCCTCAATCCTCAATCCTCATTCTTCAATCCTCAGTGCCCAGTCCTCAATCTTCAATCCTCAATCCTCAATCCTCAACCCTCAATCCTCAATGTTGAATCCTCAATACCCAATCCTCAGTCTTCAATCCTCAATCTTCAATCCTCAGTCCCCAATCCTCAATCTTCAACCCTCAATGCTCAATCCTCAATCCTCGATCCTCAGTCCTCAATCCTCAATCCTCAATCCTCAATGTTCAATCCGCAATACCCAATCCTCAATCTTCAATCCTCAATCCTCAATCCTCAGTCCTCAATCCTCAGTCCTCAAACCTTAATCCTGAATCCTCAATCCTGAATCCTCAATCTTCAGCCCTCAGTCCTCAACAATCAGTTGTCAATCCCCAATCCTCAATGGAATATCGTCAATTCACAGTTTTCAATACTCAATACTCAATCTGCAATCTTCAAATCTCTATCCACAAACATCAATTCTCATCTCTCAACACTCAACACTCCGTCCCCAATCCTCAATCTTCAATCCTCAATCCTCAATCCTCAATCCTCAATCCTCAATTTTCAATCCTCAATACTCAACCTTCAATCATCAATACTCAATCTTCAATCCGCAATCCTCAATCTTCAATCCTCAATCCTCAATTCTCAGTCCTCAATACTCAATCCTCAATTGTCAATCCTCAATCCCCAATCCTCAATCTTCAATCCTCAATCCTCAATCCTCAATCCTCAATCCTCAACCTTCAATCCTCAATACTCAATCTTCAATCCTCAATCCTCAATCATCAATCCTCAATGCTCAATCCTCAATCCTCAATCCTCAACCCTCAATCTTCAATCCTCAATACTCAATCTGCAATCCTCAATCCTCAATCCTCAATCCTCAATCCTCATTCTTCAATCCTCAGTGCCCAGTCCTCAATCTTCAATCCTCAATCCTCAATCCTCGATTCTCATTCCTCAATCCTCAATCGTCAATCCTCAATCCTCAATCCTCAACCCTCAGTCCTCAATGTTGAATCCTCAATACCCAATCCTCAGTCTTCAATCCTCAATCCTCAATCCTCAATCCTCAATCCTCAATCTTCAATCGTCAATCCTCAATCCTCAATTCTCAATCCTCAATCCTCAATCCTCTGACATCAAAGATCAATACTCAACCCTCAGTCCTCGTCCTCAATCCACAACCCTCAATCCTCAATCCTCAATCCTCAGTCCTAAATCCTCAATCCTCAATCCTCAAACCTCAATCCTCAACCGTCAGTCCCCGTCCTCAATCCTCAAACATGAATCCTCAATCCTCAACCTTCAATCATCAATACTCAATCTTCAATCTTCAATTATCAATCCTCAATCTTCAATCCTCAATACTCAATCTTCAATAATCAATCCTCAGTCCTCAATCCTCAATCCTCAATCTTCAATCCTCAATACTCAATCTTCATTCCTCAATCCTCAATCCTCAATCCTCAATCCTCAATCCTCGATCCTCAATCCTCAATCCTCAATCCTCAATCTTCAATCCTCAATACTCAGTATTCAATACTCAATCCTCAATCCTCAATCCTCAATCCTGATTCTTCAATCCTCAATACCCAATCCACAATCTTCAATCCTCAATCCTCAACCCTCAATTCTCAATACTCAATCCTCAATCCTCAGACCTCAAACAGCAATACTCAACACTCAGTCCTCGTCCTCAATCCACAACCATCAATACCCAATCCTCAATCTTCAATCATCGATATTCAATCTTCAGTCCTCAATCCTCAATCCTCAATTCTCAATCCTCAATCTTCAATCCACAATACTCAATCTTCATTCCTCAATCCTCAATCCTCAATCCTCAGAATTCGAACACCAATACTCAACCCTCAGTCCTCGTCCTCAATCCACAACCCTCAATCCTCAATCCTCAATCCTCAATCCTCAACCCTCAATCCCCAATGCTAAATCCTCAATACCCAATCCTCAGTCTTCAATCCTCAATACTGAACATTCAATCCTCAATCCTCAATCCTCAATCCTCAATCCTCAATCCTCAATCCTCAATCTTCAATCCCCAATACTCAATCTTCATTCCTCAATCCTCAATCCTCAATCCTCAGTCCTCAAACCTCAATCCTCAATCCTCAATCCTCAATCCTCAATCTTCAATCCTCAATCCTCAATCCTCAATTCTCAATCCTCAATCCTCAATCCTCAATCCTCAATCTTCAATCCTCAATACTCAAACTGCAATCCTCAATCCTCAGTCCTCACTCCTCAATCCTCATTCTTCAATCCTCAATACCGAATCCTCAATCTTCAATCCTCAATCCTCAATCCTCAATTCTCAATCCTCAATCCTCAATCCTCAGACTTCAAACACCAATACTCAACCCTCAGTCCTCGTCCTCAATCCACAACCCTCAATCCTCAATCCTCAATCCTCAATCCTCAACCCTCAATCCCCAATGCTAAATCCTCAATACCCAATCCTCAGTCTTCAATCCTCAATACTGAACATTCAATCCTCAATCCACAATCCTCAGTCCTCAATCCTCAATCCTCAATCTTCAATCATCAGTCCCCAATCCTCAATCATCAACCCTCAATCCTCAATCCTCAATCCTCGATCCTCAGTCCTCAATCCTCAATCCTCAATCCTCAATGTTCAATCCGCAATACCCAATCCTCAATCTTCAATCCTCAATCCTCAATCCTCAATCCTCAATCCTCAATCCTCAGTCCTCAAACCTTAATCCTGAATCCTCAATCCTGAATCCTCAATCTTCAGCCCTCAGTCCTCAACAATCAGTTGTCAATCCCCAATCCTCAATGGAATATCATCAATTCACAGTTTTCAATACTCAATACTCAATCTGCAATCTTCAAATCTCTATCCGCAAACATCAATTCTCATCTCTCAACACTCAACACTCCGTCCCCAATCCTCAATCTTCAATCCTCAATCCTCAATCCTCAATCCTCAATCCTCAATCCTCAATCTTCAGCCATAAGTCCTCAACAATCAATTGTCAATCCTCAATCCTCAATGGAATATCCTCAATTCACAGCTTTCAATACTCAATCCCCATTCTTCAATCTTCAAATCTCAATCCCCTAACGTCAATTCTCATCACGCATCCCTCAACACTCAGTCCTCAATCTTCAATCCTCAATCCTCAATCCTCAATCTTCAATCCTCAATACTCAATCCTCAATCCTCAATCATCAATCCTCAATGCTCAATCCTCAATCCTCAATCCTCAACGCTCAATCTTCAATCCTCAATACTCAATCTGCAATCCTCTATCCTCAATCCTCAATCCTCAATCCTCATTCTTCAATCCTCATTGCCCAGTCCTCAATCTTCAATCCTCAATCCTCAATCCTCGATTCTCATTCCTCAATCCTCAATCGTCAATCCTCAATCCTCAATCCTCAACCCTCAATCCTCAATGTTGAATCCTCAATACCCAATCCTCAGTCTTCAATCCTCAATCCTCAATCCTCAATCCTCAATCCTCAATCCTCAATCTTCAATCCTCAATCCTCAATCCTCAATTCTCAATCCTCAATCCTCAGACCTCAAACATCAATACTCAACCCTCAGTCCTCGTCCTCAATCCACAAACCTCAATCCTCACTCCTCAGTCCTAAATCCTCAATCCTCAATCCTCAATTTTCAATCCTCAATCCTCAATCCTCAGTCCTCAATCCTCAATCCTCAATCTTCAATCCTCAGTCCCCAATCCACAATCTTCAACCCTCAATCCTCAATCCTCAATCCTCGATCCTCAGTCCTCAATCCTCAATCCTCAATCCTCAATGTTCAATCCGCAATACCCAATCCTCAATCTTCAATCCTCAATCCTCAATCCTCAATCCTCAATCCTCAATCCTCAGTCCTCAAACCTTAATCCTGAATCCTCAATCCTGAAACCTCAATCTTCAGCCCTCAGTCCTCAACAATCAGTTGTCAATCCCCAATCCTCAATGGAATATCGTCAATTCACAGTTCTCAATACTCAATACTCAATCTGCAATCTTCAAATCTCTATCCACAAACATCAATTCTCATCTCTCAACACTCAACACTCCGTCCCCAATCCTCAATCTTCAATCCTCAATCCTCAATCCTCAATCCTCAATCCTCAATCCTCAATCTTCAGCCATAAGTCCTCAACAATCAATTGTCAATCCTCAATCCTCAATAGAATATCCTCAATTCACAGCTTTCAGTACTCAATCCCGATTCTTCAATCTTCAAATCTCAATCCACTAACATCAATTCTCATCACGCATCCCTCAACACTCAGTCCTCAATCATCAATCCTCAATCCTCAATCCTCAATCTTCAATCCTCAATACTCAATCTTCAATCCTCAATCCTCAATTCTCAATCCTCAATGCTCAATACTCAATCGTCAATCCTCAATACCCAATCCTCAATCTTCAATCCTAAATCCTCAATCCTCAATCCTCAATCCTCAATCTTCAATCCTCAATACTCAATCTTCAATCCTCAATCCTCAATCCTCAGTCCTCAAACCTTAATCCTGAATCCTCAATACTGAATCCTCAATCTTCAGCCCTCAGTCCTCAACAATCAGTTGTCAATCCCCAATCCTCAATGGAGTATCATCAATTCACAGTTTTCAATACTCAATACTCAATCTGCAATCTTCAAATCTCAATCCACAAACATCAATTCTCATCACTCAACACTCAACACTCCGTCCCAATCCTCAATCTTCAATCCTCAATCCTCAATCCTCAATCCTCAATCCTCAATTTTCAATCCTGAATACTCAATCTTCAATCATCCATACTCAACCTTCAATCCCCAATCCTCAATCCTCGGTCCTTAATCCTCAATCGCCAATCTCCAATCCTGAATACTCAATCTTCAATCCTCAATACTCAATCTTCAATCCTCAATCCTCAGTCCTCAAACCTCAATTCTGAATCCTCAAATCTCAATTCTGAATCCTCAATCCTGAACCCTCAATCTTCAGCTCTCAGTCCTCAACAATCAGTTGTCAATCCTCAATCCTCAATAGAATATACTCAATTCACAGTTTTCAATACACAATACTCAATCTGCAATCTTCGAACATCTATCCACAAACATCAATTCTCATCACTCAACCCTCAACACTCAGTCCTCAATGTTCAATCCTCAATCATCAATTCTCAATCTTCAATCCTCAATACTGAACCTTCAATCCTCAATCCTCAATCCTCAGTCCTCAATCCTCAATCCTCATTCTTCAATCCTCAGTCCCCAATCCTCAATCTTCAACCCTCAATCCTCAATCCTCAATCCTCGATCCTCAGTCCTCAATCCTCAATCCTCAATCCTCAATGTTCAATCCGCAATACCCAATCCTCAATCTTCAATCCTCAATCCTCAATCCTCAATCCTCAATCCTCAGTCCTCAAACCTTAATCCTGAATCCTCAATCCTGAATCCTCAATCTTCAGCCCTCAGTCCTCAACAATCAGTTGTCAATCCCCAATCCTCAATGGAATATCATCAATTCACAGTTTTCAATACTCAATACTCAATCTGCAATCTTCAAATCTCTATCCACAAACATCAATTCTCATCTCTCAACACTCAACACTCCGTCCCCAATCCTCAATCTTCAATCCTCAATCCTCAATCCTCAATCCTCAATCCTCAATTTTCAATCCTCAATACTCAATCTTCAATCATCAATACTCAATCTTCAATCCGCAATCCTCAATCTTCAATCCTCAATCGTCAATTCTCAGTCCTCAATACTCAATCCTCAATTGTCAATCCTCAATCCCCAATCCTCAATCCTCAATCCTCAATCCTCAATCCTCAATCCTCAATCCTCAATCCTCAGTCCTCAAACCTCAATCCTGAATCCTCAAACCTGAATCCTCAGTCTTCAGCCCTCAGTCCTCAACAATCAGTTGCCAATCCTCAATCCTCAATAGAATATCATCAATTCACAGGTTTCAATACTCAATACTCAACCTGTAATCTTCAAATCTCTATCCACAAACATCAATTCTCATCACTCAACCCTCAACACTCAGTCACCAATCCTCAATCCTCAATACTCAATTCTCAATCCTCAATCGTCAATCTTCAATCCTCAATACTCAATCTTCAATCCTCAAAATTCAATCCTCAATCCTCAATCCTGAATCCTCAATCTTCAATCCTCAATACTCAAACTGCAATCCTCAATCCTCAGACCTCACTCCTCAATCCTCATTCTTCAATCCTCAATACCGAATCCTCAATCTTCAATCCTCAATCCTCAATCCTCAATTCTCAATCCTCAATCCTCAATCCCCAATCCTCAATCTTCAATCCTAAATCCTCAGTCCTCACTCCTCAATCCTCATTCTTCAGTCCTCAATACCGAATCCTCAATCTTCAATCCTCAATCCACAATGCTCAATCCTCAATACCCAATCCTCAGTCTTCAATCCTCAATCCTCAATCCTCAATCCTCTATCTTCAATCATCATTACTCAATCTTCAATCCTCAATCCTCAATCCTCGGTCCTTAATCCTCAATCTTCAATCATTAATATTCAATCTTCAATCCTCAATCCTCAATCCTCAATCCTCAACCCTCAATCCTCAATGCTCAATCCTCAATACCCCATCCTCAGTCTTCAATCCTCAATCCTCAATCCTCAATCCTCAATCCTCTATCTTCAATCCTCATTACTCAATCTTCAATCCTCAATCCTCAATCCTCGGTCCTTAATCCTCAATCGTCAATCTCCAATCCTGAATACTCAATCTTCAATCCTCAATACTCAATCTTCAATCCTCAATCCTCAGTCCTCAAACCTCAATTCTGAATCCTCAAATCTCAATTCTGAATCCTCAATCCTGAACCCTCAATCTTCAGCTCTCAGTCCTCAACAATCAGTTGTCAATCCTCAATCCTCAATAGAATATACTCAACTCACAGTTTTCAATACTCAATACTCAATCTGCAATCTTCAAATCCATATCCACAAACATCAATTCTCATCACTCAACACTCAACACTCCGTCCCCAATCCTCAATCTTCAATCCTCAATCCTCTATCCTCAATCCTCAATCCTCAATTTTCAATCCTCAATCCTCAATCCTCAGACCTCAGTCCTCAATCCTCAATCCTCAATCTTCAATCCTCAGTCCCCAATCCTCAATCTTCAACCCTCAATCCTCAATCCTCAATCCTCGATCCTCAGTCCTCAATCCTCAATCCTCAATCCTCAATGTTCAATCCGCAATACCCAATCCTCAATCTTCAATCCTCAATCCTCAATCCTCAATCCTCAATCCTCAATCCTCAGTCCTCAAACCTTAATCCTGAATCCTCAATCCTGAATCCTCAATCTTCAGCCCTCAGTCCTCAACAATCAGTTGTCAATCCCCAATCCTCAATGGAATATCATCAATTCACAGTTTTCAATACTCAATACTCAATCTGCAATCTTCAAATCTCTATCCACAAACATCAATTCTCATCTCTCAACACTCAACACTCCGTCCCCAATCCTCAATCTTCAATCCTCAATCCTCAATCCTCAATCCTCAATCCTCAATCCTCAATCCTCAATCTTCAGCCATAAGTCCTCAACAATCAATTGTCAATCCTCAATCCTCAATAGAATATCCTCAATTCACAGCTTTCAATACTCAATCCCCATTCTTCAATCTTCAAATCTCAATCCCCTAACGTCAATTCTCATCACGCATCCCTCAACACTCAGTCCTCAATCTTCAATCCTCAATCCTCAATCCTCAATCTTCAATCCTCAATACTCAATCCTCAATCCTCAATCATCAATCCTCAATGCTCAATTCTCAATCCTCAATCCTCAACCCTCAATCTTCAATCCTCAATACTCAATCTGCAATCCTCAATCCTCAATCCTCAATCCTCAATCCTCATTCTTCAATCCTCAGTGCCCAGTCCTCAATCTTCAATCCTCAATCCTCAATCCTCAACCCTCAATCCTCAATGTTGAATCCTCAATACCCAATCCTCAGTCTTCAATCCTCAATCCTCAATCCTCAATCCTCAATCCTCAATCTTCAATCCTCAATCCTCAATCCTCAATTCTCAATCCTCAATCCTCAATCCTCAATCCTCAATGTTCAATCCGCAATACCCAATCCTCAATCTTCAATCCTCAATCCTCAATCCTCAATCCTCAATCCTCAATCCTCAGTCCTCAAACCTTAATCCTGAATCCTCAATCCTGAATCCTCAATCTTCAGCCCTCAGTCCTCAACAATCAGTTGTCAATCCCCAATCCTCAATGGAATATCATCAATTCACAGTTTTCAATACTCAATACTCAATCTGCAATCTTCAAATCTCTATCCACAAACATCAATTCTCATCTCTCAACACTCAACACTCCGTCCCCAATCCTCAATCTTCAATCCTCAATCCTCAATCCTCAATCCTCAATCCTCAATCCTCAATCCTCAATCTTCAGCCATAAGTCCTCAACAATCAATTGTCAATCCTCAATCCTCAATAGAATATCCTCAATTCACAGCTTTCAATACTCAATCCCCATTCTTCAATCTTCAAATCTCAATCCCCTAACGTCAATTCTCATCACGCATCCCTCAACACTCAGTCCTCAATCTTCAATCCTCAATCCTCAATCCTCAATCTTGAATCCTCAATACTCAATCCTCAATCCTCAATCATCAATCCTCAATGCTCAATTCTCAATCCTCAATCCTCAACCCTCAATCTTCAATCCTCAATACTCAATCTGCAATCCTCAATCCTCAATCCTCAATCCTCAATCCTCATTCTTCAATCCTCAGTGCCCAGTCCTCAATCTTCAATCCTCAATCCTCAATCCTCAACCCTCAATCCTCAATGTTGAATCCTCAATACCCAATCCTCAGTCTTCAATCCTCAATCTTCAATCCTCAGTCCCCAATCCTCAATCTTCAACCCTCAATGCTCAATCCTCAATCCTCGATCCTCAGTCCTCAATCCTCAATCCTCAATCCTCAATGTTCAATCCGCAATACCCAATCCTCAATCTTCAATCCTCAATCCTCAATCCTCAGTCCTCAATCCTCAGTCCTCAAACCTTAATCCTGAATCCTCAATCCTGAATCCTCAATCTTCAGCCCTCAGTCCTCAACAATCAGTTGTCAATCCCCAATCCTCAATGGAATATCGTCAATTCACAGTTTTCAATACTCAATACTCAATCTGCAATCTTCAAATCTCTATCCACAAACATCAATTCTCATCTCTCAACACTCAACACTCCGTCCCCAATCCTCAATCTTCAATCCTCAATCCTCAATCCTCAATCCTCAATCCTCAATTTTCAATCCTCAATACTCAACCTTCAATCATCAATACTCAATCTTCAATCCGCAATCCTCAATCTTCAATCCTCAATCCTCAATTCTCAGTCCTCAATACTCAATCCTCAATTGTCAATCCTCAATCCCCAATCCTCAATCTTCAATCCTCAATCCTCAATCCTCAATCCTCAATCCTCAACCTTCAATCCTCAATACTCAATCTTCAATCCTCAATCCTCAATCATCAATCCTCAATGCTCAATCCTCAATCCTCAATCCTCAACCCTCAATCTTCAATCCTCAATACTCAATCTGCAATCCTCAATCCTCAATCCTCAATCCTCAATCCTCATTCTTCAATCCTCAGTGCCCAGTCCTCAATCTTCAATCCTCAATCCTCAATCCTCGATTCTCATTCCTCAATCCTCAATCGTCAATCCTCAATCCTCAATCCTCAACCCTCAGTCCTCAATGTTGAATCCTCAATACCCAATCCTCAGTCTTCAATCCTCAATCCTCAATCCTCAATCCTCAATCCTCAATCTTCAATCGTCAATCCTCAATCCTCAATTCTCAATCCTCAATCATCAATCCTCTGACATCAAAGATCAATACTCAACCCTCAGTCCTCGTCCTCAATCCACAACCCTCAATCCTCAATCCTCAATCCTCAGTCCTAAATCCTCAATCCTCAATCCTCAAACCTCAATCCTCAACCGTCAGTCCCCGTCCTCAATCCTCAAACATGAATCCTCAATCCTCAACCTTCAATCATCAATACTCAATCTTCAATCTTCAATTATCAATCCTCAATCTTCAATCCTCAATACTCAATCTTCAATAATCAATCCTCAGTCCTCAATCCTCAATCCTCAATCTTCAATCCTCAATACTCAATCTTCATTCCTCAATCCTCAATCCTCAATCCTCAATCCTCAATCCTCGATCCTCAATCCTCAATCCTCAATCCTCAATCTTCAATCCTCAATACTCAGTATTCAATACTCAATCCTCAATCCTCAATCCTCAATCCTGATTCTTCAATCCTCAATACCCAATCCACAATCTTCAATCCTCAATCCTCAACCCTCAATTCTCAATACTCAATCCTCAATCCTCAGACCTCAAACAGCAATACTCAACACTCAGTCCTCGTCCTCTATCCACAACCATCAATACCCAATCCTCAATCTTCAATCATCGATATTCAATCTTCAGTCCTCAATCCTCAATCCTCAATTCTCAATCCTCAATCTTCAATCCACAATACTCAATCTTCATTCCTCAATCCTCAATCCTCAATCCTCAGAATTCGAACACCAATACTCAACCCTCAGTCCTCGTCCTCAATCCACAACCCTCAATCCTCAATCCTCAATCCTCAATCCTCAACCCTCAATCCCCAATGCTAAATCCTCAATACCCAATCCTCAGTCTTCAATCCTCAATACTGAACATTCAATCCTCAATCCTCAATCCTCAATCCTCAATCCTCAATCCTCAATCCTCAATCTTCAATCCCCAATACTCAATCTTCATTCCTCAATCCTCAATCCTCAATCCTCAGTCCTCAAACCTCAATCCTCAATCCTCAATCCTCAATCCTCAATCTTCAATCCTCAATCCTCAATCCTCAATTCTCAATCCTCAATCCTCAATCCTCAATCCTCAATCTTCAATCCTCAATACTCAAACTGCAATCCTCAATCCTCAGTCCTCACTCCTCAATCCTCATTCTTCAATCCTCAATACCGAATCCTCAATCTTCAATCCTCAATCCTCAATCCTCAATTCTCAATCCTCAATCCTCAATCCTCAGACTTCAAACACCAATACTCAACCCTCAGTCCTCGTCCTCAATCCACAACCCTCAATCCTCAATCCTCAATCCTCAATCCTCAACCCTCAATCCCCAATGCTAAATCCTCAATACCCAATCCTCAGTCTTCAATCCTCAATACTGAACATTCAATCCTCAATCCACAATCCTCAGTCCTCAATCCTCAATCCTCAATCTTCAATCATCAGTCCCCAATCCTCAATCATCAACCCTCAATCCTCAATCCTCAATCCTCGATCCTCAGTCCTCAATCCTCAATCCTCAATCCTCAATGTTCAATCCGCAATACCCAATCCTCAATCTTCAATCCTCAATCCTCAATCCTCAATCCTCAATCCTCAATCCTCAGTCCTCAAACCTTAATCCTGAATCCTCAATCCTGAATCCTCAATCTTCAGCCCTCAGTCCTCAACAATCAGTTGTCAATCCCCAATCCTCAATGGAATATCATCAATTCACAGTTTTCAATACTCAATACTCAATCTGCAATCTTCAAATCTCTATCCGCAAACATCAATTCTCATCTCTCAACACTCAACACTCCGTCCCCAATCCTCAATCTTCAATCCTCAATCCTCAATCCTCAATCCTCAATCCTCAATCCTCAATCTTCAGCCATAAGTCCTCAACAATCAATTGTCAATCCTCAATCCTCAATGGAATATCCTCAATTCACAGCTTTCAATACTCAATCCCCATTCTTCAATCTTCAAATCTCAATCCCCTAACGTCAATTCTCATCACGCATCCCTCAACACTCAGTCCTCAATCTTCAATCCTCAATCCTCAATCCTCAATCTTCAATCCTCAATACTCAATCCTCAATCCTCAATCATCAATCCTCAATGCTCAATCCTCAATCCTCAATCCTCAACGCTCAATCTTCAATCCTCAATACTCAATCTGCAATCCTCTATCCTCAATCCTCAATCCTCAATCCTCATTCTTCAATCCTCATTGCCCAGTCCTCAATCTTCAATCCTCAATCCTCAATCCTCGATTCTCATTCCTCAATCCTCAATCGTCAATCCTCAATCCTCAATCCTCAACCCTCAATCCTCAATGTTGAATCCTCAATACCCAATCCTCAGTCTTCAATCCTCAATCCTCAATCCTCAATCCTCAATCCTCAATCCTCAATCTTCAATCCTCAATCCTCAATCCTCAATTCTCAATCCTCAATCCTCAGACCTCAAACATCAATACTCAACCCTCAGTCCTCGTCCTCAATCCACAAACCTCAATCCTCACTCCTCAGTCCTAAATCCTCAATCCTCAATCCTCAATTTTCAATCCTCAATCCTCAATCCTCAGTCCTCAATCCTCAATCCTCAATCTTCAATCCTCAGTCCCCAATCCACAATCTTCAACCCTCAATCCTCAATCCTCAATCCTCGATCCTCAGTCCTCAATCCTCAATCCTCAATCCTCAATGTTCAATCCGCAATACCCAATCCTCAATCTTCAATCCTCAATCCTCAATCCTCAATCCTCAATCCTCAATCCTCAGTCCTCAAACCTTAATCCTGAATCCTCAATCCTGAAACCTCAATCTTCAGCCCTCAGTCCTCAACAATCAGTTGTCAATCCCCAATCCTCAATGGAATATCGTCAATTCACAGTTTTCAATACTCAATACTCAATCTGCAATCTTCAAATCTCTATCCACAAACATCAATTCTCATCTCTCAACACTCAACACTCCGTCCCCAATCCTCAATCTTCAATCCTCAATCCTCAATCCTCAATCCTCAATCCTCAATCCTCAATCTTCAGCCATAAGTCCTCAACAATCAATTGTCAATCCTCAATCCTCAATAGAATATCCTCAATTCACAGCTTTCAGTACTCAATCCCGATTCTTCAATCTTCAAATCTCAATCCACTAACATCAATTCTCATCACGCATCCCTCAACACTCAGTCCTCAATCATCAATCCTCAATCCTCAATCCTCAATCTTCAATCCTCAATACTCAATCTTCAATCCTCAATCCTCAATTCTCAATCCTCAATGCTCAATACTCAATCGTCAATCCTCAATACCCAATCCTCAATCTTCAATCCTAAATCCTCAATCCTCAATCCTCAATCCTCAATCTTCAATCCTCAATACTCAATCTTCAATCCTCAATCCTCAATCCTCAGTCCTCAAACCTTAATCCTGAATCCTCAATACTGAATCCTCAATCTTCAGCCCTCAGTCCTCAACAATCAGTTGTCAATCCCCAATCCTCAATGGAGTATCATCAATTCACAGTTTTCAATACTCAATACTCAATCTGCAATCTTCAAATCTCAATCCACAAACATCAATTCTCATCACTCAACACTCAACACTCCGTCCCAATCCTCAATCTTCAATCCTCAATCCTCAATCCTCAATCCTCAATCCTCAATTTTCAATCCTGAATACTCAATCTTCAATCATCCATACTCAACCTTCAATCCCCAATCCTCAATCCTCGGTCCTTAATCCTCAATCGCCAATCTCCAATCCTGAATACTCAATCTTCAATCCTCAATACTCAATCTTCAATCCTCAATCCTCAGTCCTCAAACCTCAATTCTGAATCCTCAAATCTCAATTCTGAATCCTCAATCCTGAACCCTCAATCTTCAGCTCTCAGTCCTCAACAATCAGTTGTCAATCCTCAATCCTCAATAGAATATACTCAATTCACAGTTTTCAATACACAATACTCAATCTGCAATCTTCGAACATCTATCCACAAACATCAATTCTCATCACTCAACCCTCAACACTCAGTCCTCAATGTTCAATCCTCAATCATCAATTCTCAATCTTCAATCCTCAATACTGAACCTTCAATCCTCAATCCTCAATCCTCAGTCCTCAATCCTCAATCCTCATTCTTCAATCCTCAGTCCCCAATCCTCAATCTTCAACCCTCAATCCTCAATCCTCAATCCTCGATCCTCAGTCCTCAATCCTCAATCCTCAATCCTCAATGTTCAATCCGCAATACCCAATCCTCAATCTTCAATCCTCAATCCTCAATCCTCAATCCTCAATCCTCAGTCCTCAAACCTTAATCCTGAATCCTCAATCCTGAATCCTCAATCTTCAGCCCTCAGTCCTCAACAATCAGTTGTCAATCCCCAATCCTCAATGGAATATCATCAATTCACAGTTTTCAATACTCAATACTCAATCTGCAATCTTCAAATCTCTATCCACAAACATCAATTCTCATCTCTCAACACTCAACACTCCGTCCCCAATCCTCAATCTTCAATCCTCAATCCTCAATCCTCAATCCTCAATCCTCAATCCTCATTCTTCAATCCTCAATGTTGAATCCTCAATACCCAATCCTCAGTCTTCAATCCTCAATCCTCAATCCTCAATCCTCAATCCTCAATCTTCAATCGTCAATCCTCAATCCTCAATTCTCAATCCTCAATCCTCAATCCTCTGACCTCAAAAATCAAAACTCAACCCTCAGTCCTCGTCCTCAATCCACAACCCTCAATCCTCAATCCTCAATCCTCAGTCCTAAATCCTCAATCCTCAATCCTCAAACCTCAATCCTCAACCGTCAGTCCCCGTCCTCAATCCTCAAACATGAATCCTCAATCCTCAACCTTCAATCATCAATACTCAATCTTCAATCTTCAATTATCAATCCTCAATCTTCAATCCTCAATACTCAATCTTCATTAATCAATCCTCAATACTCAATCCTCAATACTCAATCCTCAATCGTCAATACTCAATCCCCAATCCTCAATCTTCAATCCTCAATCCTCAATCCTCAATCCTCAATCCTCAATCTTCAATCCTCAATACTCAATCTTCATTCCTCAATCCTCAATCCTCAATCCTCAGTCCTCAAACCTCAATCCTCAATCCTCAATCCTCAATCCTCAATCTTCAATCCTCAATCCTCAATCCTCAATTCTCAATCCTCAATCCTCAATCCTCAATCCTCAATCCTCAATCCTCAATCCTCAATCCTCAATCCTCATTCTTCAATCCTCAGTGCCCAGTCCTCAATCTTCAATCCTCAATCCTCAATCCTCGATTCTCATTCCTCAATCCTCAATCCTCAATCGTCAATCCTCAATCCTCAATCCTCAACCCTCAATCCCCAATGTTGAATCCTCAATACCCAATCCTCAGTCTTCAATCCTCAATCCTCAATCCTCAATCCTCAATCCTCAATCCTCAATCTTCAATCCTCAATCCTCAATCCTCAATTCTCAATCCTCAATCCTCAATCCTCAGACCTCAAACATCAATACTCAACCCTCAGTCCTCGTCCTCAATCCACAAACCTCAATCCTCAATCCTCAGTCCTAAATCCTCAATCCTCAATCCTCAAACCTCAATCCTCAACCGTCAGTCCCCGTCCTCAATCCTCAAACATGAATCCTCAATCCTCAACCTTCAATCATCAATACTCAATCTTCAATCCTCAATTATCAATCCTCAATCTTCAATCCTCAATACTCAATCTTCAATAATCAATCCTCAATACTCAATCCTCAATACTCAATCTTCAATCCTCAATACTCAATCTTCATTCCTCAATCCTCAATCCTCAATCCTCAATCCTCAATCCTCGATCCTCAATCCTCAATCCTCAATCCTCAATCTTCAATCCTCAATACTCAGTATTCAATACTCAATCCTCAATCCTCAATCCTCATTCCTCATTCTTCAATCCTCAATCCTCAACCCTCAATTCTCAATACCCAATCCTCGATCCTCAGACCCCAAACAGCAATACTCAACCCTCAGTCCTCGTCCTCAATCCACAACCATCATTACCCAATCCTCAATCTTCAATCATCAATATTCAATCTTCAGTCCTCAATGCTCAAGCCTCAATCCTCAATCCTCAATCCTCAATCCTCAGTCCTCAAGCCTCAATCCTCAATCCTCAATCCTCAATCCTCAATCTTCAATCCTCAATCCTCAATCCTCAATTCTCAATCCTCAATCCTCAATCCTCAATCCTCAATCCTCAATCCTCAATCCTCAATCTTCAATCCTCAATACTCAAACTGCAATCCTCATTCCTCAGTCCTCACTCCTCAATCCTCACTCTTCAATCCGCAATACCGAATCCTCAATCTTCAATCCTCAATCCTCAATCCTCAATTCTCAATCCTCAATCCTCAATCCTCAGACTTCAAACACCAATACTCAACCCTCAGTCCTCGTCCTCAATCCACAACACTCAATTCTCAATCCTCAATCCTCAATCCTCAGTCCTCAAACCTTAATCCTGAATCCTCAATCTTCAGCCCTCAGTCCTCAACAATCAGTTGTCAATCCCCAATCCTCAATGTAACATCATCAATTCACAGTTTTCAATACACAATACTCAATCTGCAATCTTCGAATCTCTATCCACAAACATCAATTCTCATCACTCAACCCTCAACACTCAGTCCTCAATGTTCAATCCTCAATCATCAATTCTCAATCTTCAATCCTCAATACTGAACATTCAATCCTCAATCCTCAATCCTCAGTCCTCAATCCTCAATCCTCAATCTTCAATACTCAGTCCCCAATCCTCAATCTTCAACCCTCAATCCTCAATCCTCAATCCTCGATCCTCAGTCCTCAATCCTCAATCCTCAATCCTCAATGTTCAATCCGCAATACCCAGTCCTCAATCTTCAATCCTCAATCCTCAATCCTCAATCCTCAATCCTCAGTCCTCAAACCTTAATCCTGAATCCTCAATCCTGAATCCTCAATCTTCAGCCCTCAGTCCTCAACAATCAGTTGTCAATCCCCAATCCTCAATGGAATATCATCAATTCACAGTTTTCAATACTCAATACTCAATCTGCAATCTTCAAATCTCTATCCACAAACATCAATTCTCATCTCTCAACACTCAACACTCCGTCCCCAATCCTCAATCTTCAATCCTCAATCCTCAATCCTCAATCCTCAATCCTCAATTTTCAATCCTCAATACTCAATCTTCAATCATCAATACTCAATCTTCAATCCGCAATCCTCAATCTTCAATCCTCAACCCTCAATTCTCAGTCCTCAGTACTCAATCCTCAATTGTCAATCCTCAATCCCCAATCCTCAATCTTCAATCCTCAATACTCAATCTTCAATCCTCAATCCTCAATCATCAATCCTCAATGCTCAATCCTCAATCCTCAATCCTCAACCCTCAATCTTCAATCCTCAATACTCAATCTGCAATCCTCAATCCTCAATCCTCAATCCTCAATCCTCAATTCTCAATCCTCAATCCTCAATCCTCAATCCTCAATCCTCAATCCTCAATCTTCAATCCTCAATACTCAATCCTCAATCCTCAATCTTCAATCCTCAATCCTCAATCCTCAATTCTCAATCCTCAATCCTCAGACATCAAACAGCAATACTCAACCCTCAGTCCTCGTCCTCAATCCACAACCATCAATACCCAATCCTCAATCTTCAATCATCGATATTGAATCTTCAGTCCTCAATCCTCAATCCTCAATACTCAATCCTCAATCTTCAATCCCCAATACTCAATCTTCATTCCTCAATTCTCAATCCTCAATCCTCAGTCCTCAAACCTCAATCCTCAATCCTCAATCCTCAATCCTCAATCTTCAATCCTCAATCCTCAATCCTCAATTCTCAATCCTCAATCCTCAATCCTCAATCCTCAATCCTCAATCCTCAATCCTCAATCCTCAATCCTCAGACCTCAAACAGCAATACTCAACCCTCAGTCCTCGTCCTCAATCCACAACCATCAATACTGAATCCTCAACCTTCAATCATCAATATTCAATCTTCAGTCCTCAATCCTCAATCCTCAATCCTCAAACCTCAATCCTCAACCGTCAGTCCTCGTTCTCAAACCTCAACCCTCAATCCTCAATACTCAATCCTCAATCTTCAATCATCAATACTCAATCTTCAATCCTCAATCCTCAATCCTCAATCCTCAATCCTCAATCCACAATATTCAACGCACAACCCTCATCCATCAATCCTCAATACTCAACCATCAATCCTCAATTCTCAATACTCAAAAGAATATCCTGAATTCTCATGGTTCAATACTCACCACAATATTCAGTAATCAAATCTCAATCCTCAAACATCAATCCTCAACACGCAATCCTCAGCACTCAGTCCTCTCTCTTCAATCCTCCATCCTCAATCCTCAATCCTCAAGCGTCAATCCTCAATCCTCAATCCTCAATCCTCAGTAATCAATCCTCAATCCTCAAACCTCAATCTTCAATCCTCAATACTCAATCGTCAATCCTCAATACTCAATCCTCAATCCTCAATCATCAATCCTCAACCATCAATCCTCAATCTTCAATACTCAATCCTCAACCCTCAATCCTCAATCCTCAATACTCAACCATCAATCCTCAATTCTCAATACTCAATAGAATATCCTGAATTCTCAGGATTCTATACTCAAACCTCAATCCTCAACCCTCTGCCCTCATTCTCAATCCTCAATCCACAATCCTCAAACCTCAATCCTCAACCGTCAGTCCTCGTCCTCAATCTCCAACACTCAATCCTCAATCCTCCCATCTTCAATCTTCAATCCTCAATCCTCAATCCTCAATCCTCAATCCTCAATCCTCAGTCCTCGAACCTCAAACCTGTATCCTCAATCCTGAATCCTCAATCTTCAGACCTCAGTCCTCAACAATCAGTTGTCAATTCTCAATCCTCAATAGAATATCATCAATTCACAGTTTTCAATACTCAATACTCAATCTGCAATTTTCAAATCTCTATCCACAAACATCAATTCTCATCATTCAACCCTCAACACTCAGTCCCCAATCCTCAATCTTCAATACTCAATCCTCAATCCTCAATCCTCGATCCTCAATCTTCAATCCTCAATACTCAATCTTCAATCGCACATCCTCAATCGTCAATCCTCAATCCTCAGTCCTCAGTCGCCAGGCTTCAATCCTCAATACTCAATCTTCAATCCTCAATCCTCAATGCTCATTCCAGAATCCTCATTCTTCAATCCTCAACACCCAATCCTCAATCTTCAAACCTCAATCCTCAATCCTCAACTCTCAATCCTCAATCCTCCATCCTCATTCTTCAATCCTCAATACCCAATCCTCAATCTTCAATTCTCAATCCTCAATCATCAATTCTCAACCCTCAATCCTCAGTCCTCAGCCCTCAATCCTCAATCCTCAAACCTCAGCCCTCATCCTCAATCCTCAATCCTCAATCCTCAATCCTCAATCTTCAATCCACAATACTCAATCTTCAATCCTCAATCCTCAGTCCTCAAACCTCAATCCTCAATCCTCAATCCTCAGTAATCAATCCTCAATCTTCAATACTGAATCGTCAATCCTCAGTCCTCAATCCTCAATCCTCAGTCCTCGTTCCTCAAACCTCAATCCTCAGCCCTCAGTCCTCACACTCAATTCTCAATTCTCAATCCTCAATCCTCAATCCTCAATCTTCAATCCTCAATAATCAATCTCCAATCCTAGATCCTCAATCCCCAATCCTCAATCCTTAATCCTCTATCATCAATCCTCAATCTCCAGTCCTCAATCTTCAATCCTCAATGCTCAATCCTCAATCCTCAATCCTCAGACCTCAATCCTCAATCCTCAATCTTCAAACCTCAATCTTCAATCCTCAATACTCAATCCTCAATCCTCAAACCTCAACCTTAATCTTCAACCCTCAATACTCAATCTTCAATCCTCAATCCTCAATCCTCAATCCTCAATCCTCATCGCTCAATCCTCAATACTCAATCTTCAATCCTCAATCCTCAATCCTCAATCCTCAATCTTCAATCCTCAATACTCAATCTTCAATCCTCAATCCTCAATCCTCAATCCTCAATCCACATTCTTCAATCCTCAACACCCAATCCTCAATCTTCAATCCTCAACACTCAGTCTTCAATTCTCAATCCTCAATCCTCAATCCTCAGAACTCAAACATCAATACTCAACCCTCAGGCCTCGTCCTCAATCGACAACCCTCAATCCTCGATCCTCAATCTTCAATCATCAATATTCAATCTTCAATCCGCAATCCTCAATCCTCAATACTCAATACACAATCCTCAACGTTCTATCCTCAATACCCAAACCTCAATCTTCAATCCTCAATCCTCAATCCTCAATCCTCAATCCTCAATTTTCAATCCTGAATCCTCAGTCCTCAAACCTCAATCCTGAATCCTCAAACCTGAATCCTCATTCGTCAGCCCTCAGTCCTCAACAATCTGTCGTCAATCCTCAATACTCAATTGAATATCATCAATTCACAGTTTTCATTACTCAATACTCAATCTGCAATCTTCAAATCTCTATCCACAAACATCAATTCTCATCACTCAACCCTCAACACTCAGTCCCCAATCCTCAATATTCAATCCTCAATCCTCAATCCTCAATCCACAATCCTCAACGTTCAATCCTCAATACTCAATCTTCAATGCTCACTCCTCAATCCTCAATCCTCAATTCTCAATCCTCAATCGTCAATCTTCAATCCCCAATACTCAATCTTCAATCCCCAATCCTCAATCCTCGGTCCTCAATCCTCAATCGTCCATCTGCAATCCTGAATGCTCAATCTTCAATCCTCAATCCTCAATCCTCAATCCTCAATCCTCAATCCTCAATCCTCATTCTTCAATCATCAATACCCAATCCTCAATCTTCAACCCTCAATCCTCAATCCTCAATTCTCAATCCTCAATCCTCAGTCCTCAGTCCTCAAACCTCAATCCTCAACCGTCAGTCCTCGTCCTCAAACCTCAACCCCCAATCCTCAATCCTTAATCTTCAATCATCAATACTCAATCTTCAATCCTCAATCCTCAATCCTCAATCCTCAATCCTCAATCCTCAATATTCAACGCACAACCCTCAGCCATCAATCCTCAATACTCAACCATCAATCCTCAATTCTCAATACTCAATAGAATATCCTGAATTCTCATGGTTCAATACTCAATCCACAATATTCAATAATCAAATCTCAATCCTCAAACATCAATTCTCAACACTCAATCCCCAACACTCAGTCCTCTCTCATCAATCCTCCATCCTCAATCCTCAATCCTCAAGAGTCAATAATCAATCCTCAGTCCTCAACCCTCAATCCTCAGTCCTCAAACCTCCACCACGAATCCTCAATCCTGAATCCTCAATCTTCAGCCATAAGACCTCAACAATCAATTGTCAATCCTCAATCCTCAATAGAATATCCTTAATTCACAGTTTTCAATACTCAATCCCCATTCTTCAATCTTCAAATCTCAACCCTCAAACACCAATTCTCAACACTCAATCCTCAACACTCAGTCCTCTCTCTTCAATCCTCCATCCTCAATCCTCAATCCTCAACTCTCAATCCTTAATCCTCAATCCTCAGAGCTCAAACATCTATACTCAACCCTCAGTCCTCGTCGCCAATCCACAACACTCAATACTCAATACTCAAACTTCGATTGTCCATATTCAATCTTCAATCCTCAATCCTCAATGCTCAATCCTCAATCCTCAATGTTCAATCCTCAATACCCAATCCTCAATCTTCAATCCTCAATCCTGAATCCTCAATCCTCATTCCTCAATCCTCAATCCACAGTCCTCAAACCACAATCCTGAATCCTCAATCCTGAATCCTCAATCTTCAGCACACAGTCCTCAACAATCAGTAGTCAAACCTCAATCCTCAATAGAATATCATCAATTCACAGCTTTCAATACCCAACACTCAATCTGCAATCTTCAAATCTCTATCCACAGACATCAATTCTCATCACTCAACCCTCAACACTCAGTCCCCAAACCTCACCATTCAATCCTCAACCCTCAATCCTCAATCCACAATCCTCAACATTCAATCCTCAATACTCAATCTTCAATCCTCAATCCTCAATCCACAATCCTCAATGCTCAACCCTCAATCGTCAATCTTCAATCCTCAATAATCAATCTTCAATCCTCAATCCTCAATCCTCAATCCTCAATCCTCATACTACAATCCTCAATACCCAATCCGCAATCTTCAATCCTCAATCCTCAATCCTCAATCCTCGATCCTCAATCCTCAATCCTCAATCCTCAGTCCTCAAATCTCAATCCTCAGACCACATCCACAGTCCTCAGTCCTCAATCCTCAGTCCTCTGTCCTCAAACATCAATCCTCAACCCTCAGACCTCATCCTCAATCCTCAATCCTCAGCCCTCAATCCTCAATCTTCAATCCTCAATACTCAATCTTCAATCCTCAATCCTCAGTCCTCAATCCTCAATCCTCATTCTTCAATCCTCAATACCCAATCCTCAGTCCTCAATCCTCAATCCTCAATCCTCAAACCTCAATCCTCAAATCTCAATCCTCAGACCACATCCTCAATCCTCAGTCCTCAATCCTCAGTCTTCTGTCCTCAAACTTCAATCCTCAACCCTCAGACCTCATCCTCAATCCTCAATCCTCAGCCCTCAATCCTCAATCTTCACTCCTCAATACTCAATCCTCAATACTCAATTCTCAATCGTCAATACTCAATCCCCAAACCTCAATCTTCAATCCTCAATCCTCAATCCTCAATCCTCAATCCTCAATCTTCAATCCTCAATACACAATCTTCAATCCTCAATGCTCAATCCTCAATCCTCAAACCTCAATCCTCAATCCTCAATCCTCAATCCTCAATCCTCAATCTTCAATCCTCAATCGTCAATCTTCAATCCTCAATACTCAGTCTTCAATCCTCACTCCTCAATCCTCAATCCTCAATCCTCATTCTTCAATCCTCAGTACCCAATCCACAATCTTCAATCCTCAATCCTCAATCCTCAATTCTCAATCCTCAATCCTCAATCCTCAATCTTCAATCCTCAATAATCAATCTCCAATCCTAGATCCTCAATCCCCAATCCTCAATCCTTAATCCTCTATCATCAATCCACAATCCCCATTCCTCAATCTTCAATCCTCAATACTCAATCCTTAATCCTCAATCCTCAATCCTCAATCCTCAATCCTCAATCCTCAATCTTCAATCCTCAATACTCAGCCTTCAATCCTCAATCCTCAATCCTCAATCCTCAATACTCATTCTTCAATCCTCAATACCCAATCCACAATGTTCAATCCTCAATCCTCAATCCTCAATTCTCAATCCTCAATCCTCAATCCTCAGACCTCAAACAGCAATACTCAACCCTCAGTCCTCGTCCTCAATCCACAACCATCAACACTCAATCCTCAATATTCAATCATCAATATTCAATCTTCAGTCCTCAATCCTCAATCCTCAATCCTCAATCCTCAATCCTCCATCCTCAATGTTCAATCCGCAATACCCAATCCTCAATCTTCAATCCTCAATCCTCAATCCTCAGTCCTCGAACCTCAAACCTGTATCCTCAATCCTGAATCCTCAATCTTCAGACCTCAGTCCTCAACAATCAGTTGTCAATTCTCAATCCTCAATAGAATATCATCAATTCACAGTTTTCAATACTCAATACTCAATCTGCAATTTTCAAATCTCTATCCACAAACATCAATTCTTATCATTCAACCCTCAACACTCAGTCCTCAAACCTCAATTCTGAATCCTCAATACTCAATCTTCAATCCTCAATCCTCAATTCTCAATCCTCAATACTCAATCCTCAATCGTCCATCCTCAATCCCCAATCCTCAATCTTCAATCCTCAATCCTCAATCCTCAATCCTCATTCCTCAAACCTCATTCCTCAACCCTCAGTCCTCATCCTCAATTCTCAATTCTCAATCCTCAATCCTCAATCCTCAATCCTCAATCCTCAATCCTCAGACCTCAAACAGCAATACTCAACCCTCAGTCCTCGTCCTCAATCCACAACCATCAATACTGAATCCTCAACCTTCAATCATCAATATTCAATCTTCAGTCCTCAATCCTCAATCCTCAATCCTCAAACCTCAATCCTCAACCGTCAGTCCTCGTTCTCAAACCTCAACCCTCAATCCTCAATCCTCAATCCTCAATCTTCAATCATCAATACTCAATCTTCAATCCTCAATCCTCAATCCTCAATCCTCAATCCTCAATCCACAATATTCAACGCACAACCCTCATCCATCAATCCTCAATACTCAACCAGCAATCCTCAATTCTCAATACTCAAAGGAATATCCTGAATTCTCATGGTTCAATACTCAATCCACAATATTCAGTAATCAAATCTCAATCCTCAAACATCAATTCTCAACACGCAATCCTCAGCACTCAGTCCTCTCTCTTCAATCCTCCATCCTCAATCCTCAATCCTCAAGCGTCAATCCTCAATCCTCAATCCTCAATCCTCAGTAATCAATCCTCAATCTTCAATACTGAATCGTCAATCCTCAGTCCTCAATCCTCAATCCTCAATCCTCGTTCCTCAAACCTCAATCCTCAACCCTCAGTCCTCACACTCAATTCTCAATTCTCAATCCTCAATAGAATATCATCAATTCACAGTTTTCAATACTCAATACTCAATCTGCAATTTTCAAATCTCTATCCACAAACATCAATCCTCATCACTCAACCCTCAACACTCAGTCCTCAATGTTCAATCCTCAATCCTCAATTCTCAATCTGCAATCCTCAATACTGAATCTTCAATCCTCAATCATCAATCCTCAATCCTCAATACTCAATCCTCAATCCTCAAACCTCAATCTTCAATCCTCAATACTCAATCGTCAATCCTCAATACTCAATCCTCAATCCTCAATCATCAATCCTCAACCATCAATCCTCAATCTTCAATACTCAATCCTCAACCCTCAATCCTCAATCCTCAATACTCAACCATCAATACTCAATTCTCAATACTCAATAGAATATCCGGAATTCTCAGGATTCTATACTCAAACCTCAATCCTCAACCCTCTGCCTTCATTCTCAATCCTCAATCCACAATCCTCAAACCTCAATCCTCAACCGTCAGTCCTCGTCCTCAATCCCCAACACTCAATCCTCAATCCTCCCATCTTCAATCTTCAATCCTCAATCCTCAATCCTCAATCCTCAATCCTCAGTCCTCGAACCTCAAACCTGTATCCTCAATCCTGAATCCTCAATCTTCAGACCTCAGTCCTCAACAATCAGTTGTCAATTCTCAATCCTCAATAGAATATCATCAATTCACAGTTTTCAATACTCAATACTCAATCTGCAATTTTCAAATCTCTATCCACAAACATCAATTCTCATCATTCAACCCTCAACACTCAGTCCCCAATCCTCAATCTTCAATACTCAATCCTCAATCCTCAATCCTCGATCCTCAATCTTCAATCCTCAATACTCAATCTTCAATCCCACATCCTCAATCGTCAATCCTCAATCCTCAGTCCTCAGTCGCTAGGCTTCAATCCTCAATACTCAATCTTCAATCTTCAATCCTCAATGCTCATTCCTGAATCCTCATTCTTCAATCCTCAACACCCAATCCTCAATCTTCAAACCTCAATCCTCAATCCTCAACTCTCAATCCTCAATCCTCAATCCTCATTCTTCAATACTCAATACCCAATCCTCAATCTTCAATCCTCAATCCTCAATCCTCAATTCTCAACCCTCAATCCTCAGTCCTCAGCCCTCAATCCTCAATCCTCAAACCTCAGCCCTCATCCTCAATCCTCAATCCTCAATCCTCAATCCTCAATCTTCAATCCACAATACTCAATCTTCAATCCTCAATCCTCAGTCCTCAAACCTCAATCCTCAATCCTCAATCCTCAGTAATCAATCCTCAATCTTCAATACTGAATCGTCGATCCTCAGTCCTCAATCCTCAATCCTCAATCCTCGTTCCTCAAACCTCAATCCTCAGCCCTCAGTCCTCACTCTCAATTCTCAATTCTCAATCCTCAATCCTCAATCCTCAATCTTCAATCCTCAATAATCAATCTCCAATCCTAGATCCTCAATCCCCAATCCTCAATCCTTAATCCTCTATCATCAATCCTCAATCTCCAGTCCTCAATCTTCAATCCTCAATGCTCAATCCTCAATCCTCAATCCTCAGTCCTCAATCCTCAATCCTCAATCTTCAAACCTCAATCCTCAACCGTCAGTCCACGTCCTCAATCCTCAAACCTCAATCCTCAATCCTCAATCTTCAATCCTCAATACTCAATCCTCAATCCTCAAACCTCAACCTTAATCTTCAACCCTCAATACTCAATCTTCAATCCTCAATCCTCAATCCTAAATCCTCAATCCTCAACCCTCAATCCTCAATACTCAATCTTCAATCCTCAATCCTCAATCCTCAATCCTCAATCTTCAATCCTCAATACTCAATCTTCAATCCTCAATCCTCAATCCTCAATCCTCAATCCACATTCTTCAATCCTCAACACCCAATCCTCAATCTTCAATCCTCAACCCTCAGTCTTCAATTCTCAATCCTCAATCCTCAATCCTCAGAACTCAAACATCAATACTCAACCCCCAGTCCTCGTCCTCAATCCACAACCCTCAATCCTCGATCCTCAATCTTCAATCATCAATATTCAATCTTCAATCCGCAATCCTCAATCCTCAATACTCAATCCACAATCCTCAATGTTCTATCCTCAATACCCAAACCTCAATCTTCAATCCTCAATCCTCAATCCTCAATCCTCAATCCTCAGTCCTCAAACCTCAATCCTGAATCCTCAAACCTGAATCCTCATTCGTCAGCCCTCAGTCCTCAACAATCTGTTGTCAATCCTCAATACTCAATTGAATATCATCAATTCACAGTTTTCATTACTCAATACTCAATCTGCAAACTTCAAATCTCTATCCACAAACATCAATTCTCATCACTCAACCCTCAACACTCAGTCCCCAATCCTCAATATTCAATCCTCAATCCTCAATCCTCAATCCACAATCCTTAACGTTCAATCCTCAATACTCAATCTTCAATGCTCACTCCTCAATCCTCAATCCTCAATTCTCAATCCTCAATCGTCAATCTTCAATCCCCAATACTCAATCTTCAATCCCCAATCCTCAATCCTCGGTCCTCAATCCTCAATCGTCCTTCTGCAATCCTGAATGCTCAATCTTCAATCCTCAATCCTCAATCCTCAATCCTCAATCCTCAATCCTCATTCTTCAATCATCAATACCCAATCCTCAATCTTCAATCCTCAATCCTCAATCCTCAATTCTCAATTCTCAATCCTCAGTCCTAAGTCCTCAAACCTCAATCCTCAACCCTCAGGCCTCATCCTCAATCCTCAATCCTCAATCCCCAATCCTCAATCTCCAATCCTCAATACTCAAACTTCAATCCTCAATCCTCAGTCCACAATCTTCAATCCTCAATGCTCAATCCTCAATCCTCAATCCTCAGTCCTCAATCCTCAATCCTCAATCCTCAAACCTCAATCCTCAATATTCAACGCACAACCCTCAGCCGTCAATCCTCAATACTCAACCATCAATCCTCAATTCTCAATACTCAATAGAATATCCTGAATTCTCATGGTTCAATACTCAATCCACAATATTCAATAATCAAATCTCAATCCTCAAACATCAATTCTCAACACTCAATCCTCAACACTCAGTCCTCTCTCATCAATCCTCCATCCTCAATCCTCAATCCTCAAGAGTCAATCCTCAATCCTCAGTCCTCAACCCTCAATCCTCAGTCCTCAAACCTCCACCACGAATCCTCAATCCTGAATCCTCAATCTTCAGCCATAAGACCTCAACAATCAATTGTCAATCCTCAATCCTCAATAGAATATCCTTAATTCACAGTTTTCAATACTCAATCCGCATTCTTCAATCTTCAAATCTCAACCCTCAAACATCAATTCTCAACACTCAATCCTCAATCCTCAGTCCTCAAACCTCAATCCTCAATCCTCAATCCTCAATCCTCAATCTTCAATCCTCAATCCTCAATCCTCAATTCTCAATCCTCAATCCTCAATCCTCAATCCTCAATCTTCAATCCTCAATACTCAAACTGCAATCCTCAATCCTCAGTCCTCACCCCTCAATCCTCATTCTTCAATCCTCAATACCGAATCCTCAATCTTCAATCCTCAATCCTCAATCCTCAATTCTCAATCCTCAATCCTCAATCCTCAGACTTCAAACACCAATACTCAACCCTCAGTCCTCGTCCTCAATCCACAACCCTCAATCCTCAATCCTCAATCCTCAATCCTCAACCCTCAATCCCCAATGCTAAATCCTCAATACCCAATCCTCAGTCTTCAATCCTCAATACTGAACATTCAATCCACAATCCACAATCCTCAGTCCTCAATCCTCAATCCTCAATCCTCAATCCACAATATTCAACGCACAACCCTCATCCATCAATCCTCAATACTCAACCAGCAATCCTCAATTCTCAATACTCAAAGGAATATCCTGAATTCTCATGGTTCAATACTCAATCCACAATATTCAGTAATCAAATCTCAATCCTCAAACATCAATTCTCAACACGCAATCCTCAGCACTCAGTCCTCTCTCTTCAATCCTCCATCCTCAATCCTCAATCCTCAAGCGTCAATCCTCAATCCTCAATCCTCAATCCTCAGTAATCAATCCTCAATCTTCAATACTGAATCGTCAATCCTCAGTCCTCAATCCTCAATCCTCAATCCTCGTTCCTCAAACCTCAATCCTCAACCCTCAGTCCTCACACTCAATTCTCAATTCTCAATCCTCAATAGAATATCATCAATTCACAGTTTTCAATACTCAATACTCAATCTGCAATTTTCAAATCTCTATCCACAAACATCAATCCTCATCACTCAACCCTCAACACTCAGTCCTCAATGTTCAATCCTCAATCCTCAATTCTCAATCTGCAATCCTCAATACTGAATCTTCAATCCTCAATCATCAATCCTCAATCCTCAATACTCAATCCTCAATCCTCAAACCTCAATCTTCAATCCTCAATACTCAATCGTCAATCCTCAATACTCAATCCTCAATCCTCAATCATCAATCCTCAACCATCAATCCTCAATCTTCAATACTCAATCCTCAACCCTCAATCCTCAATCCTCAATACTCAACCATCAATACTCAATTCTCAATACTCAATAGAATATCCGGAATTCTCAGGATTCTATACTCAAACCTCAATCCTCAACCCTCTGCCTTCATTCTCAATCCTCAATCCACAATCCTCAAACCTCAATCCTCAACCGTCAGTCCTCGTCCTCAATCCCCAACACTCAATCCTCAATCCTCCCATCTTCAATCTTCAATCCTCAATCCTCAATCCTCAATCCTCAATCCTCAGTCCTCGAACCTCAAACCTGTATCCTCAATCCTGAATCCTCAATCTTCAGACCTCAGTCCTCAACAATCAGTTGTCAATTCTCAATCCTCAATAGAATATCATCATTTCACAGTTTTCAATACTCAATACTCAATCTGCAATTTTCAAATCTCTATCCACAAACATCAATTCTCATCATTCAACCCTCAACACTCAGTCCCCAATCCTCAATCTTCAATACTCAATCCTCAATCCTCAATCCTCGATCCTCAATCTTCAATCCTCAATACTCAATCTTCAATCCCACATCCTCAATCGTCAATCCTCAATCCTCAGTCCTCAGTCGCTAGGCTTCAATCCTCAATACTCAATCTTCAATCTTCAATCCTCAATGCTCATTCCTGAATCCTCATTCTTCAATCCTCAACACCCAATCCTCAATCTTCAAACCTCAATCCTCAATCCTCAACTCTCAATCCTCAATCCTCAATCCTCATTCTTCAATACTCAATACCCAATCCTCAATCTTCAATCCTCAATCCTCAATCCTCAATTCTCAACCCTCAATCCTCAGTCCTCAGCCCTCAATCCTCAATCCTCAAACCTCAGCCCTCATCCTCAATCCTCAATCCTCAATCCTCAATCCTCAATCTTCAATCCACAATACTCAATCTTCAATCCTCAATCCTCAGTCCTCAAACCTCAATCCTCAATCCTCAATCCTCAGTAATCAATCCTCAATCTTCAATACTGAATCGTCGATCCTCAGTCCTCAATCCTCAATCCTCAATCCTCGTTCCTCAAACCTCAATCCTCAGCCCTCAGTCCTCACTCTCAATTCTCAATTCTCAATCCTCAATCCTCAATCCTCAATCTTCAATCCTCAATAATCAATCTCCAATCCTAGATCCTCAATCCCCAATCCTCAATCCTTAATCCTCTATCATCAATCCTCAATCTCCAGTCCTCAATCTTCAATCCTCAATGCTCAATCCTCAATCCTCAATCCTCAGTCCTCAATCCTCAATCCTCAATCTTCAAACCTCAATCCTCAACCGTCAGTCCACGTCCTCAATCCTCAAACCTCAATCCTCAATCCTCAATCTTCAATCCTCAATACTCAATCCTCAATCCTCAAACCTCAACCTTAATCTTCAACCCTCAATACTCAATCTTCAATCCTCAATCCTCAATCCTAAATCCTCAATCCTCAACCCTCAATCCTCAATACTCAATCTTCAATCCTCAATCCTCAATCCTCAATCCTCAATCTTCAATCCTCAATACTCAATCTTCAATCCTCAATCCTCAATCCTCAATCCTCAATCCACATTCTTCAATCCTCAACACCCAATCCTCAATCTTCAATCCTCAACCCTCAGTCTTCAATTCTCAATCCTCAATCCTCAATCCTCAGAACTCAAACATCAATACTCAACCCCCAGTCCTCGTCCTCAATCCACAACCCTCAATCCTCGATCCTCAATCTTCAATCATCAATATTCAATCTTCAATCCGCAATCCTCAATCCTCAATACTCAATCCACAATCCTCAATGTTCTATCCTCAATACCCAAACCTCAATCTTCAATCCTCAATCCTCAATCCTCAATCCTCAATCCTCAGTCCTCAAACCTCAATCCTGAATCCTCAAACCTGAATCCTCATTCGTCAGCCCTCAGTCCTCAACAATCTGTTGTCAATCCTCAATACTCAATTGAATATCATCAATTCACAGTTTTCATTACTCAATACTCAATCTGCAAACTTCAAATCTCTATCCACAAACATCAATTCTCATCACTCAACCCTCAACACTCAGTCCCCAATCCTCAATATTCAATCCTCAATCCTCAATCCTCAATCCACAATCCTTAACGTTCAATCCTCAATACTCAATCTTCAATGCTCACTCCTCAATCCTCAATCCTCAATTCTCAATCCTCAATCGTCAATCTTCAATCCCCAATACTCAATCTTCAATCCCCAATCCTCAATCCTCGGTCCTCAATCCTCAATCGTCCTTCTGCAATCCTGAATGCTCAATCTTCAATCCTCAATCCTCAATCCTCAATCCTCAATCCTCAATCCTCATTCTTCAATCATCAATACCCAATCCTCAATCTTCAATCCTCAATCCTCAATCCTCAATTCTCAATTCTCAATCCTCAGTCCTAAGTCCTCAAACCTCAATCCTCAACCCTCAGGCCTCATCCTCAATCCTCAATCCTCAATCCCCAATCCTCAATCTCCAATCCTCAATACTCAAACTTCAATCCTCAATCCTCAGTCCACAATCTTCAATCCTCAATGCTCAATCCTCAATCCTCAATCCTCAGTCCTCAATCCTCAATCCTCAATCCTCAAACCTCAATCCTCAATATTCAACGCACAACCCTCAGCCGTCAATCCTCAATACTCAACCATCAATCCTCAATTCTCAATACTCAATAGAATATCCTGAATTCTCATGGTTCAATACTCAATCCACAATATTCAATAATCAAATCTCAATCCTCAAACATCAATTCTCAACACTCAATCCTCAACACTCAGTCCTCTCTCATCAATCCTCCATCCTCAATCCTCAATCCTCAAGAGTCAATCCTCAATCCTCAGTCCTCAACCCTCAATCCTCAGTCCTCAAACCTCCACCACGAATCCTCAATCCTGAATCCTCAATCTTCAGCCATAAGACCTCAACAATCAATTGTCAATCCTCAATCCTCAATAGAATATCCTTAATTCACAGTTTTCAATACTCAATCCGCATTCTTCAATCTTCAAATCTCAACCCTCAAACATCAATTCTCAACACTCAATCCTCAATCCTCAGTCCTCAAACCTCAATCCTCAATCCTCAATCCTCAATCCTCAATCTTCAATCCTCAATCCTCAATCCTCAATTCTCAATCCTCAATCCTCAATCCTCAATCCTCAATCTTCAATCCTCAATACTCAAACTGCAATCCTCAATCCTCAGTCCTCACCCCTCAATCCTCATTCTTCAATCCTCAATACCGAATCCTCAATCTTCAATCCTCAATCCTCAATCCTCAATTCTCAATCCTCAATCCTCAATCCTCAGACTTCAAACACCAATACTCAACCCTCAGTCCTCGTCCTCAATCCACAACCCTCAATCCTCAATCCTCAATCCTCAATCCTCAACCCTCAATCCCCAATGCTAAATCCTCAATACCCAATCCTCAGTCTTCAATCCTCAATACTGAACATTCAATCCACAATCCACAATCCTCAGTCCTCAATCCTCAATCCTCAATCTTCAATCATCAGTCCCCAATCCTCAATCATCAACCCTCAATCCTCAATCCTCAATCCTCGATCCTCAGTCCTCAATCCTCAATCCTCAATCCTCAATGTTCAATCCGCAATACCCAATCCTCAATCTTCAATCCTCAATCCTCAATCCTCAATCCTCAATCCTCAATCCTCAGTCCTCAAACCTTAATCCTGAATCCTCAATCCTGAATCCTCAATCTTCAGCCCTCAGTCCTCAACAATCAGTTGTCAATCCCCAATCCTCAATGGAATATCATCAATTCACAGTTTTCAATACTCAATACTCAATCTGCAATCTTCAAATCTCTATCCACAAACATCAATTCTCATCTCTCAACACTCAACACTCCGTCCCCAATCCTCAATCTTCAATCCTCAATCCTCAATCTTCAATCCTCAATCCTCAATCCTCAATCTTCAGCCATAAGTCCTCAACAATCAATTGTCAATCCTCAATCCTCAATAGAATATCCTCAATTCACAGCTTTCAATACTCAATCCCCATTCTTCAATCTTCAAATCTCAATCCCCTAACGTCAATTCTCATCACGCATCCCTCAACACTCAGTCCTCAATCTTCAATCCTCAATCCTCAATCCTCAATCTTCAATCCTCAATACTCAATCCTCAATCCTCAATCATCAACCCTCAATGCTCAATCCTCAATCCTCAATCCTCAACCCTCAATCTTCAATCCTCAATACTCAATCTGCAATCCTCAATCCTCAATCCTCAATCCTCAATCCTCATTCTTCAATCCTCAGTGCCCAGTCCTCAATCTTCAATCCTCAATCCTCAATCCTCGATTCTCATTCCTCAATCCTCAATCGTCAATCCTCCATCCTCAATCCTCAACCCTCAATCCTCAATGTTGAATCCTCAATACCCAATCCTCAGTCTTCAATCCTCAATCCTCAATCCTCAATCCTCAATCCTCAATCCTCAATCTTCAATCCTCAATCCTCAATCCTCAATTCTCAATCCTCAATCCTCAATCCTCAGACCTCAAACATCAATACTCAACCCTCAGTCCTCGTCCTCAATCCACAAACCTCAATCCTCACTCCTCAGTCCTAAATCGTCAATCCTCAATCCTCAATTTTCAATCCTCAATCCTCAATCCTCAGTCCTCAATCCTCAATCCTCAATCTTCAATCCTCAGTCCCCAATCCTCAATCTTCAACCCTCAATCCTCAATCCTCAATCCTCGATCCTCAGTCCTCAATCCTCAATCCTCAATCCTCAATCCTCAATGTTCAATCCGCAATACCCAATCCTCAATCTTCAATCCTCAATCCTCAATCCTCAATCCTCAATCCTCAATCCTCAGTCCTCAAACCTTAATCCTGAATCCTCAATCCTGAATCCTCAATCTTCAGCCCTCAGTCCTCAACAATCAGTTGTCAATCCCCAATCCTCAATGGAATATCGTCAATTCACAGTTTTCAATACTCAATACTCAATCTGCAATCTTCAAATCTCTATCCACAAACATCAATTCTCATCTCTCAACACTCAACACTCCGTCCCCAATCCTCAATCTTCAATCCTCAATCCTCAATCCTCAATCCTCAATCCTCAATCCTCAATCCTCAATCTTCAGCCATAAGTCCTCAACAATCAATTGTCAATCCTCAATCCTCAATAGAATATCCTCAATTCACAGCTTCCAGTACTCAATCCCGATTCTTCAACCTTCAAATCTCAATCCACTAACATCAATTCTCATCACGCATCCCTCAACACTCAATCCTCAATCGTCAATCCTCAATCCTCAATCCTCAACCCTCAATCCCCAATGTTGAATCCTCAATACCCAATCCTCAGTCTTCAATCCTCAATCCTCAATCCTCAATCCTCAATCCTCAATCTTCAATCCTCAATCCTCAATCCTCAATTCTCAATCCTCAATCCTCAATCCTCAGACCTCAAACATCAATACTCAACCCTCAGTCCTCGTCCTCAATCCACAAACGTCAATCCTCAATCCTCAGTCCTAAATCCTCAATCCTCAATCCTCAAACCTCAATCCTCAACCGTCAGTCCCCGTCCTCAATCCTCAAACATGAATCCTCAATCCTCAACCTTCAATCATCAATACTCAATCTTCAATCCTCAATTATCAATCCTCAATACTCAATCTTCAATCCTCAATACTCAATCTTCATTCCTCAATCCTCAATCCTCAATCCTCAATCCTCAATCCTCGATCCTCAATCCTCAATCCTCAATCCACAATCTTCAATCCTCAATACTCAGTATTCAATACTCAATCCTCAATCCTCAATCCTCAATCCTCATTCTTCAATCCTCAATCCTCAACCCTCAATTCTCAATACCCAATCCTCAATCCTCAGACCTCAAACAGCAATACTCAACCCTCAGTCCTCGTCCTCAATCCACAACCATCAATACCCAATCCTCAATCTTCAATCATCGATATTCAATCTTCAGTCCTCAATCCTCAATCCTCAATCCTCAATCCTCAATCTTCAATCCCCAATACTCAATCTTCATTCCTCAATCCTCAATCCTCAATCCTCAGTCCTCAAACCTCAATCCTCAATCCTCAATCCTCAATCCTCAATCTTCAATCCTCAATCCTCAATCCTCAATTCTCAATCCTCAATCCTCAATCCTCAATCCTCAATCCTCAATCCTCAATCCTCAATCCTCAATCCTCATTCTTCAATCCTCAGTGCCCAGTCCTCTATCTTCAATCCTCAATCCTCAATCCTCGATTCTCATTCCTCAATCCTCAATCGTCAATCCTCAATCCTCAATCCTCAACCCTCAATCCTCAATGTTGAATCCTCAATACCCAATCCTCAGTCTTCAATCCTCAATCCTCAATCCTCAATCCTCAATCCTCAATCTTCAATCCTCAATCCTCAATCCTCAATTCTCAATCCTCAATCCTCAATCCTCAGACCTCAAACATCAATACTCAACCCTCAGTCCTCGTCCTCAATCCACAAACCTCAATCCTCAATCCTCAGTCCTAAATCCTCAATCCTCAATCCTCAAACCTCAATCCTCAACCGTCAGTCCCCGTCCTCAATCCTCAAACATGAATCCTCAATCCTCAACCTTCAATCATCAATACTCAATCCTCAATCCTCAATCCTCAATCCTCAATCCTCAATCCTCAATCCTCAATCTTCAATCCTCGATACTCAAACTGCAATCCTCAATCCTCAGTCCTCACTCCTCAATCCTCATTCTTCAATCCTCAATACCGAATCCTCAATCTTCAATCCTCAATCCTCAATCCTCAATTCTCAATGCTCAATCCTCAATCCTCAGACTTCAAACACCAATACTCAACCCTCAGTCCTCGTCCTCAATCCACAACCCTCAATCCTCAATCCTCAAACTTCAATCATTAATATTCAATCTTCAATCCTCAATCCTCAATCCTCAATCCTCAATCCGCAATCCTCAATCCTCAATCTTCAATCCTCAATACTCAATCTTCAATCCTCAATCCTCAATCCTCAATTCTCAATCCTCAATCCTCAATCCTCAGACTTCAAACACCAATACTCAACCCTCAGTCCTCGTCCTCAATCCACAACCCTCAATCCTCAATCCTCAAACTTCAATCATTAATATTCAATCTTCAATCCTCAATCCTCAATCCTCAATCCTCAATCCTCAATCCTCAATCCTCATACTACAATCCTCAATACCCAATCCGCAATCTTCAATCCTCAATCCTCAATCCTCAATCCTCGATCTTCAATCCTCAATCCTCAATCCTCAGTCCTCAAATCTCAATCCTCAGACCACATCCACAATCCTCAGTCCTCAATCCTCAGTCCTCTGTCCTCAAACTTCAATCCTCAACCCTCAGACCTCATCCTCAATCCTCAATCCTCAGCCCTCAATCCTCAATCTTCAATCCTCAATACTCAATCTTCAATCCTCATTCCTCAGTCCTCAAACCTCAATTCTGAATCCTCAATACTCAATCTTCAATCCTCAATCCTCAATTCTCAATCCTCAATACTCAACCATCAATCCTCAATTTGCAATACTCAATAGAATATCCTGAGTTCTCAGGATTCTATACTCAAACCTCAATCCTCAACCCTCTGCCGTCATTCTCAATCCTCAATCCACAATACTCAAACCTCAATCCTCAACCGTCAGTCCTCGTCCTCAATCCTCAACCCTCAATCCTCAATCCTCCCATCTTCAATCATCAATACTCAACCTTCAATCCTCAATCCTCAATCCTCAGTCCTCGAACCTCAATCCTGAATCCTCAATCCTCAATCCTCAATCCTCAATCCTCAATCCTCAATCCTCAGTCCTCAATCCTCAATCCTCAATCCTCAATCCTCAGTCCTCAAACATCAAACCTGAATCCTCAATCCTGAATCCTCAATCTTCAGACCTCAGTCCTCAACAATCAGTTGTCAATTCACAATCCTCAATAGAATATCATCAATTCACAGTTTTCAATACTCAATACTCAATCTGCGATCTTCGAATCTCTATCCACAAACATCAATTCTCATAATTCAACCCTCAACACTCAGTCCCCAATCCTCAATCTTCAATCCTCAATCGTCAATCCTCAATCCTCAATCCTCAATCCTCAATACTCAATCCACAATCCTCAACCTTCAATCCTCAATACTCTACCTTCAATGCTCATTCCTCAATCCTCAATCCTCAATTCTCAATCCTCAATCGTCAATCTTCAATCCTCAATCCTCAATCTTCAATCCTCAGTCCCAAATCCTCAATCTTCAATGCTCAATCCTCGATCCTCAATCTTCAATCATCAATCCTCAATCCTCAATTCTCAATCCTCAATCCTCAATCCTCATACTTCAAACACCAATACTCAACCCTCAGTCCTCGTCCTCAATCCACAACCCTCAATCCTCAATCCTCAAACTTCAATCATTAATATTCAATCTTCAATCCTCAATCCTCAATCCCCAATCCTCAACCCTCAATCCCCAATGCTAAATCCTCAATACCCAATCCTCAGTCTTCAATCCTCAATCCTCAATCCTCAATCCTCAATCCTCAATTCTCAGTCCTCAATCCTCAATCTTCAATCCTCAATACTCAATCTTCAATCTTCAATCCTCAATCCTCAATCCTCAATCTTCAATCCTCAATACTGAATCTTCAATCCACAATCTTCAATCCTCAATGTTCAAACCGCAATACCCAATCCTCAATCTTCAATACTCAATCCTCAATCCTCAATCCACATTCTTCAATCCTCAACACCCAATCCTCAATCTCCAATCCTCAATCCTCAGTCCTCAATTCTCAATCCTCAATCCTCAATCCTCAGACCCCAAACATCAATACTCAACCCTCAGTCCTCGTCCTCAATTCACAACCCTCAATCCTCGATCCTCAATCTTCAATCATCAATATTCAATCTTCAATCCTCAATCCTCAATCATCAATACTCAATCCACAATACTCAATGTTCAATCCTCAATACCCAATCCTCATTCTTCAATCCTCAATACCGAATCCTAACTCTTCAATCCTCAATCCTCAATCCTCAATTCTCATTCATCAATCCCCAATCCTCAGACTTCAAACACCAATACTCAACCCTCAGTCCTCGTCCTCAATCCACAACCCTCAATCCTCAATCCTCAATCTTCAATCATTAATATTCAATCTTCAATCTTCAATCCTCAATCCTCAATCCTCATCCCTCAATCCCCAATGCTCAATCCTCAATACCCAATCCTCAGTCTTCAATCCTCAAATCTCAATCCTCAATCGTCAATCTTCAATCCTCAATACTCAATCTTCAATCCTCAATCCTCAATCCTCAATCCTCAATCCTCAATCCTCAATCCTCAATCTTCAATGCTCAATACTCAAACTGCAATCCTCAATCCTCAGTCCTCACTCCTCAACCCTCATTCTTCAGTCCTCAATACCGAATCCTCAATCTTCAGTCCTCAATCCTCAATCCTCAATTCTCAATCCTCAATCCTCAATCCTCAAACTTCAATCATTAATATTCAATCTTCAATCCTCAATCCTCAATCCTCAATCCTCAATCCGCAATCCTCAATCCTCCATCTTCAATCCTCAATACTCAATCTTCAATCCTCAATCTTCAACCCTCAATCCTCAATCCTCAATCCTCAATCATCAAGCTTCAATCCTCAGACCTCAAACAGCAATACTCAACCCTCAGTCCTCGTCCTCAATCCACAACCATCAATACTCAATCCTCTATCATCAATCATCAATATTCAATCTTCAGTCCTCAATCCTCAATCCTCAATCCTCGATCATCAATCCTCAATCCTCGATCTTCAATCCTCAACCCTCAATCCTCAATCCTCAGTCCTCAAACGTCAAACCTGAATCCTCAATCCTGAATCCTCCATCTTCAGACCTCAGTCCTCAACAATCAGTTGTCAATCCCCAATCCTCAATGGAATATCATCAATTCACAGTTTTCAATACTCAATACTCAATCTGCAATCTTCAAATCTCTATCCACAAACATCAATTCTCATCTCTCAACACTCAACACTCCGTCCCCAATCCTCAATCTTCAATCCTCAATCCTCAATCCTCAATCCTCAATTTTCAATCCTCAATACTCAATCTTCAATTATCAATACTCAATCTTCAATCCGCAATCCTCAATATTCAATCCTCAATCCTCAATTCTCAGTCCTCAATACTCAATCCTCAATTGTCAATCCTCAATCCCCAATCCTCAATCTTCAATCCTCAATCCTCAATCCTCAATCCTCAATCCTCAATCGTCAATCCTCAATACTCAATCTTCAATCCTCAATCCTCAATCATCAATCCTCAATCCTCAATCCTCAATCCTCAATCCTCAATCCTCATTCTTCAATCCTCAATCCTCAATCCACAACCCTCAATCCTCAATCCTCAGTCATCAATCCTCAATCTTCAATACCCAATCCGCAATCCTCAATCCTAAATCCTCAATCTTCCATCCTCAATACTCAATCTTCAATCCTCAATCCCCTGTCCTCAAACCTAAATTCTGAATCCTCAATCCTGAATCCTCAATCTTCAGCCCTCAGTCCTCAACAATCAGTTGTCAATTCTCAATCCTCAATAGAATATCCTCAATTCACAGTTTTCAATACTCAATACTCAAACTGCAATCTTCAAATCTCTATTCACAAACATCAATTCTCATCACTCAACCCTCAACACTCCGTCCCCAATCCTCAAACTTCAATCCTCAATCCTCAATCCTCAACCCTCAATCCTCAATCCTCAATTTTCAAACCTCAATAATCAATCTTCAATCCCCAATCCTCAATCCTCAATCCTCAATCGTCAGACTTCAATCCTCAATACTCAATCTTCAATCCTCAATCCTCAATTCTCAATTATCAATCCTCAGTCCTCAGTCCTCAAACCACAATCCTCAGCCCTCAGCCCTCATCCTCAATCCTCAATCCTCAATCCTCAGTCCTCCGTCCTCAAACCTCAATCCTCAGCCCTCAGACCTCATCCTCGATCCTCAATCCTCAATCCTCAATTCTCAATCCTCAATATTCAATCCTCAAAACTCGATCTTCAATCCTCAATCCTCAGTCCACACACCTCAATTCTGAATCCTGAATACTCAACCTTCAATCCTCAATCCTCAGTCCTGAATACTCTACCATCAATCTTCAATCCTCAATCCCCAATGCTCAATCCTCAATCCTCATTCTTCAATCTTCAATACCCAATCCTGAATCTTCAATCCTCTATCCTCAATGCTCAATTCTCAATCCTCAATCCTCAAACCTCAATCTTCAATCCTCAATACTCGATCTTCAACCCTCAATCCTCAATCCTCAGTCATCAATCCTCAATCTTAATCTTCAATCCTCAATACTCAATCTTCAATCCTCAATCCTCAATCCTCAATCCTCAATACTCAATCCTCAATCTTAATCTTCAATACTCAATACTCAATCTTCAATCCTCAATCCTCAATCCTCAATCCTCAATACTCAATCCTCAATCTTCAATCCTCAATACTCAATCTTCAAACCTCAATCCTCAATCCTCAACCCTCAATCCTCAATCCTCAATCCTCAATCGTCAGTCTTCCATCCTCAATACTCAATCTTCAATCCTCAATTCTCAATCCTCAATACTCAATCCTCAATCCTCAATCTTAATCTTCAATCCTCAATACTCAATCTTCAATCCTCAATCCTCAATCCTCAATCCTCAACACTCAATCCTCAATCTTCAACCCTCAATCCTCAGTCCTCAATCTACAATCCTCAATAATCAATCTGCAATCCTCAATCCTCAGTCCTCAATCCTCAATCATCATTCTGCAATCCTCAATACCGAATCCTCAATCTTCAATCCTCAATCCTCAATACTCAATCTTCAATCCTCAATCCTCAATTTTCAATCCTCAATGCTCAATCCTCAATCCTCAATCCTCAATCCTCAATCCTCAATCCTCAATCCTCAATCCTGGATCTTCAATCCTCAATACTCAATCCTCAATCCTCAATCCTCAATCCTCAATCCTCAATCCACAAACCTCAATCGTCAAGCTTCAATCCTCAATACTCAATCTTCATTCCTCAATCCTCAATCCTCAATCCTCAATCCTCATTAATCAATCCTCAATACCCAATCCTCAATCTTCAATCCTCAGTCCTCAATCCTCAATTCTCAATCCTCAATCCTCAGTCCTCAGTCCTCAAACCTCAATCCTCTGTCATCAATCCTCAATCTTCAATTCTCAATCTTCAATCCTCAATACTCAGTCTTCAATCCTCAATACTCAATCCTCAATCTTAATCTTCAATCCTCAATACTCAATCTTCAATCCTCAATCCTCAATCCTCAATCCTCAATACTCAATCCTCAATCTTCAATCCTCAATACTCAATCTTCAAACCTCAATCCTCAATCCTCAACCCTCAATCCTCAATCCTCAATCCTCAATCGTCAGTCTTCCATCCTCAATACTCAATCTTCAATCCTCAATTCTCAATCCTCAATACTCAATCCTCAATCCTCAATCTTAATCTTCAATCCTCAATACTCAATCTTCAATCCTCAATCCTCAATCCTCAATCCTCAACACTCAATCCTCAATCTTCAACCCTCAATCCTCAGTCCTCAATCTACAATCCTCAATAATCAATCTGCAATCCTCAATCCTCAGTCCTCAATCCTCAATCATCATTCTGCAATCCTCAATACCGAATCCTCAATCTTCAATCCTCAATCCTCAATACTCAATCTTCAATCCTCAATCCTCAATTTTCAATCCTCAATGCTCAATCCTCAATCCTCAATCCTCAATCCTCAATCCTCAATCCTCAATCCTCAATCCTGGATCTTCAATCCTCAATACTCAATCCTCAATCCTCAATCCTCAATCCTCAATCCTCAATCCACAAACCTCAATCGTCAAGCTTCAATCCTCAATACTCAATCTTCATTCCTCAATCCTCAATCCTCAATCCTCAATCCTCATTAATCAATCCTCAATACCCAATCCTCAATCTTCAATCCTCAGTCCTCAATCCTCAATTCTCAATCCTCAATCCTCAGTCCTCAGTCCTCAAACCTCAATCCTCTGTCATCAATCCTCAATCTTCAATTCTCAATCTTCAATACTCAATACTCAGTCTTCAATCCTCAATCCTCAATCCTCAATCCTCAATCCTCAATCTTCAATCCTCAATCCTCAATCCTCAGTCTACAATCCTCAATACTCAATCTGCAATCCTCAATCCTCACTCCTCAATCCTCAATCCTCATTCTTCAATCCTCAATACCGAATCCTCAATCTTAAATCCTCAATCCTCAATCCTCAATTCACAATCCTCAATCCTCAATCCTCAGACTTCAAACATCAATACTCAACCCTCAGTCCTCGTCCTCAATCCACAACCCTCAATCCTCAATCCTCAATCTTCAATCATTAATATTCAATCTTCAATCCACAATCCTCAATCCTCAATCCTCAATCCTCAACCCTCAATCCTCAACGTCCAATCCTCAATACCCAATCCTCAGACTTCAATCCTCAATCCTCAATCCTCAATCCTCAATCCTCAATCCTCAATCCTCAGTCCTCAAACCTCAATCCTGAATCCTCAACCCTGAATCCTCAATCTTCAGCCCTGAGTCCTCAACAATCAGTTGTCAATCCTCAATCCTCAATAGAACGTCCTCAATTCACAGTTTTCAATACTCAATACTCAATCTGCAATCTTCAGATCTCTATACACAAACATCAATTCTCATCACTGAACCCTCAATACTCAGTCCCCAATCCTCAATCCTCAGTCCTCAATCCTCAATCCTCATTCTTCAATCCTCAATACCGAATCCTCAATCTTCAATCCTCAATCCTCAATCCTCAATCCTCAATCCTCAATCCTCATTCCTCAATCCTCAATCTTAATCTTCAATCCTCAATGCTCAGTCTTCAATCCTCAATCCTCAATCCTCAATCCTCAATCCTCAATCTTCAATCCTCAATCATCAATCCTCAATCTACAATCCTCAATACTCAATCTGCAATCCTCAATCCTCACTCCTCAATCCTCAATCCTCATTCTTCAATCCTCAATACCGAATCCTCAATCTTCAATCCTCAATCCTCAATCCTCAATTCTCAATCCTCAATCCTCAATCCTCAGACTTCTAACATCAATACTCAACCCTCAGTCCTCGTCCTCAATCCACAACCCTCAATCCTCAATCCTCAGTCTTCAATCATTAATATTCAATCTTCAATCCACAATCCTCAATCCTCAATCCTCAATCCTCAACCCTCAATCCTCAACGTCCAATCCTCAATACCCAATATTCAGACTTCAATCCTCAATCCTCAAACCTCAATCCTCAATCTTCAATACTCAATCCTCAGTCCTCAAACCACAATCCTGAATCCTCAATCCTGAATCCTCAATCTTCAGCCCTGAGTCCTCAACAATCAGTTGTCAATCCTCAATCCTCAATAGAACGTCCTCAATTCACAGTTTTCAATACTCAATACTCAATCTGCAATCTTCAGATCTCTATACACAAACATCAATTCTCATCACTCAACCCTCAATACTCAGTCCCCAATCATCAATCTTCTATCGTCAATCCTCAATCCTCAATCCTCAATCATCAATCTTAATCTTCAATCCTCAATACTCAATCTTCAATCCTCAATCCTCAATCCTCAATCCTCAACACTCAATCCTCAATTTTCAATACTCAACACTCAATCTGCAATCTTCAAATCTCTATTCACAAACATCAATTCTCATCACTCAACCCTCAACACTCCGTCCCCAATCCTCAATCTTCATTCCTCAATCCTCAATACTCAACCCTCAATCCTCAATCCTCAATCTTCAATCCTCAATCCTCAATCATCAATTCTCAATCCTCAATCCTCTGTCCTCAGTCCTCAAACCACAATCCTCAACCCTCAGCCCTCATTCTCAATCCTCAACCCTCAATCCTCAGTCCTCCGTCCTCAAACCTCAATCCTCAGCCCTCAGACCTCATCCTCAATCCTCAATCCTCAATCCTCAATCCTCAATCTTCAATCCTCAATACTCAATCTTCAATCCTCAATCCTCAGTCCTCAAACCTCAATTCTGAATCCTGAGCACTCAATCTTCAATCCTCAATCCTCAGTCCTGAATACTCTACCATCAACCTTCAATCCTCAATCCCCGATGCTAAATCCTCAATCCTCATTCTTCAATCCTCAATACCCAATCCTCACTCCTCAATCCTCAATCCTCAATCCTCAATCCTCAATCCTCAATCCTCAATACTCAATATTCAACGCACAACCCTCAACCATCAATCCTCAATACTCAACCATCAATCCTCAGTTCTCAATACTCAATAGAATATCCTGAATCCTCATGGTTCAATACTCAATCAGCAATATTCAATAATCAAATCTCAATCCTCAAACATCAATTCTCAACACTCAATCCTCAATCCGCAATCCTCAATCTTCAATCGTCAATACCCAATCCTCAGTCTTCAATCCTCAATCCTCAATCCTCAATTCTCAATCCTCAATCCTCAGTCCTCAAATCTCAATCATGAATCCTCAATCCTCTATCCTCATTCTTCAATCCTCTATGCCCAATCCTCTACCTTTAATCCTCAATCCTCAATCCTCAATTCTCAATTCTCAATCCTCAATCCTCAGACCTCAAACATCAATAATCAACACTCAGTCCTCGTTCTCAATCCACAACCCTCAACCCTCAATACTCAATCTTCAATCATCAATATTCAATCTTCAATCCTCAATCCTTAATCCTCAATACTCAATGTTCAATCCTCAATACCCAATACTCAATCTTCAATCCTCAATCCTCAATCCTCAATCCTCAATCCTCAATTCTCAATCCTCCATCCTCAGCCCTCAAACCTCAATCCCTAATCCTCAATCCTGAATCCTCAATCTTCAGCCCTCAGTACTCAACAATCAGTTGTCAATCCCCAATCCTCAATAGAATATCCTCAATTCACAGTTTTCAATACTCAATACTCAACCTGCAATCTTCAAATCTCTACCCACAAACATCAATTCTCATCACTCAACCCTCAACACTCAGTCCCCAACCCTCAATCCTCAATCCTCAATCCTCATTCCTCAATCTTCAATCCTCAATACCCAATCCTCATCACTCAACTCTCAACACTCAGTCCTCAATCTTCAACCCTCAATCCTCAATCTTCAATCTTCAATCCTCAATACTCAATCTTCAATCCTCAATCCTCAATCCACAACCCTCAGTCCTCAATCCTCAATCCTCAGACATCAATCCTCAATCTTCAATACTCAATCCTCAATCCTCAATCATAAATACTCAATCTTCATTCCTCAATCTTCAAACCTCAATCCTCAATCCTCAATCCTCAATCCTCATTCCCCAAACATCAGCCCTCAACCCTCAGTCCTCATCATCAATTCTCAATTCTCAATCCTCAATCCTCAATCCTCAATCCTCAATCCTCAATAATCAATCTTCAATCCTCAACACTCAGTCTTCAACCCTCCATCCTCAATCCTCAATCCTCACTCCTCAATCCTCAATATTCAATCCTCAATCTTCAATCCTCAATACTCAATCTTCAATCCTCAATTCTCAATCCTCAATCCTCAATCCTCATTCCTCAATCCTCAATACCCAATCCTCAATCTTCAATCCTCAATCCTCAATTCTCAATCCTCAATCCTCAACCCTCAATCCTCAATCCTCAATCATCAATCATCAATACTCAATCTTCAATCCTCAATCTTCAATCCTCAATCCTCAATCCTCAATCCGCAATATTTAACACACAACACTCAACCATCAATCCTCAATACTCAATCCTCATCACACAGTCCTCTCTCTTCAATCCTCCATCCTCAATCCTCAATCCTGAAGCGTCAATCCTTAACCCTCAATACTCAACCCTCAATCCTCAATATTCAATCCTCAATACTCAATCTTCAATCCTGATGCTACAATCCTCAATACCCAATCCTCAATCTTCAACCCTCAACCCTCAATCCTCGTCCTCAATCCACAACCCTCAATCCTCAATCCTCAATCTTCAATCATCAATATTCAGTCTTCAACCCTCAATCCTCAATCCTCAATCCTCAATCCTCATTCCTCAGTCCTCAATGTTCAATCATCAATCCTCAAACCTCAGTCCTCAATCCTCAACCCTCAATCCTCAATCCTCAATCTTCAATCATCAATTCTCAATCTTCAATCCTCAATCTTCAATCCTCAATCCTCAATCCTCAATCCTCAAGCGTCAATCCTCAACCCTCAATCCTCAACCCTCAATCCTCAGTCCTCAAACCACAATCCCGAATCCTCAAATCTGAATCATCAATCTTCAGTCCTCAGTCCTCAACAATCATTCGTCAATCCTCAATCCTCAATAGAATATCCTCAATTCACTGTTTTCAATACTCAATGCTCAATCTGCAATCTTCGTATCTCTATCCACGAACATCAATTCTAATCACTCAACCCTCAACACTCAGTCCTCAATGTTCAATCCTCAATTCTCAATTCTCAATCTTCAATCCTCAATCCTCAACCCTCAATCCTCAATCCTCAATCCTCAATCTTCAATCATCAATATTCAATCTTCAATCCTCAATCCACAATCCTCAATCCTCAATGCTCAATCCTCAATCTTCAATCTTCAATCATCAATACTCAATCTTCAATCCTCAATCCTCGATCCTCAATCCTCAATCCTCAATCTTCAATCCTCAATGCTCAATCTTCAATCCTCAATCCTCAATCCTCAATCCTCAATCCTCAATCCTCAATCCTCAATCCTCAATCCTCAATCCTCAATCTTCAATCCTCAATACTCAATCTTCAATCCTCAATCCTCAGCCCTCAGCCCTCATCCTCAATCCTCAATCCTCAATCCTCAGTCCTCCGTCCTCAAACCTCAATCCTCAGCCCTCAGACCTCATCCTCGATCCTCAATCCTCAATCCTCAATCCTCAATCCTCAATATTCAATCCTCAAAACTCGATCTTCAATCCTCAATCCTCAGTCCACACACCTCAATTCTGAATCCTGAATACTCAACCTTCAATCCTCAATCCTCAGTCCTGAATACTCTACCATCAATCTTCAATCCTCAATCCCCAATGCTCAATCCTCAATCCTCATTCTTCAATCTTCAATACCCAATCCTGAATCTTCAATCCTCTATCCTCAATGCTCAATTCTCAATCCTCAATCCTCAAACCTCAATCTTCAATCCTCAATACTCGATCTTCAACCCTCAATCCTCAATCCTCAGTCATTAATCCTCAATCTTAATCTTCAATCCTCAATACTCAATCTTCAATCCTCAATCCTCAATCCTCAATCCTCAATACTCAATACTCAATCTTAATCTTCAATCCTCAATACTCAATCTTCAATCCTCAATCCTCAATCCTCAATCCTCAATACTCAATCCTCAATCTTCAATCCTCAATACTCAATCTTCAAACCTCAATCCTCAATCCTCAACCCTCAATCCTCAATCCTCAATCCTCAATCGTCAGTCTTCCATCCTCAATACTCAATCTTCAATCCTCAATTCTCAATCCTCAATACTCAATCCTCAATCCTCAATCTTAATCTTCAATCCTCAATACTCAATCTTCAATCCTCAATCCTCAATCCTCAATCCTCAACACTCAATCCTCAATCTTCAACCCTCAATCCTCAGTCCTCAATCTACAATCCTCAATAATCAATCTGTAATCCTCAATCCTCAGTCCTCAATCCTCAATCATCATTCTGCAATCCTCAATACCGAATCCTCAATCTTCAATCCTCAATCCTCAATACTCAATCTTCAATCCTCAATCCTCAATTTTCAATCCTCAATGCTCAATCCTCAATCCTCAATCCTCAATCCTCAATCCTCAATCCTCAATCCTCAATCCTGGATCTTCAATCCTCAATACTCAATCCTCAATCCTCAATCCTCAATCCTCAATCCTCAATCCACAAACCTCAATCGTCAAGCTTCAATCCTCAATACTCAATCTTCATTCCTCAATCCTCAATCCTCAATCCTCAATCCTCATTAATCAATCCTCAATACCCAATCCACAATCTTCAATCCTCAGTCCTCAATCCTCAATTCTCAATCCTCAATCCTCAGTCCTCAGTCCTCAAACCTCAATCCTCTGTCATGAATCCTCAATCTTCAATTCTCAATCTTCAATCCTCAATACTCAGTCTTCAATCCTCAATCCTCAATCCTCAATCCTCAATCCTCAATCTTCAATCCTCAATCCTCAATCCTCAATCTACAATCCTCAATACTCAATCTGCAATCCTCAATCCTCACTCCTCAATCCTCAATCCTCATTCTTCAATCCTCAATACCGAATCCTCAATCTTAAATCCTCAATCCTCAATCCTCAATTCACAATCCTCAATCCTCAATCCTCAGACTTCAAACATCAATACTCAACCCTCAGTCCTCGTCCTCAATCCACAACCCTCAATCCTCAATCCTCAATCTTCAATCATTAATATTCAATCTTCAATCCACAATCCTCAATCCTCAATCCTCAATCCTCAACCCTCAATCCTCAACGTCCAATCCTCAATACCCAATCCTCAGACTTCAATCCTCAATCCTCAATCCTCAATCCTCAATCCTCAATCCTCAATCCTCAGTCCTCAAACCTCAATCCTGAATCCTCAACCCTGAATCCTCAATCTTCAGCCCTGAGTCCTCAACAATCAGTTGTCAATCCTCAATCCTCAATAGAACGTCCTCAATTCACAGTTTTCAATACTCAATACTCAATCTGCAATCTTCAGATCTCTATACACAAACATCAATTCTCATCACTCAACCCTCAATACTCAGTCCCCAATCCTCAATCCTCAGTCCTCAATCCTCAATCCTCATTCTTCAATCCTCAATACCGAATCCTCAATCTTCAATCCTCAATCCTCAATCCTCAATCCTCAATCCTCAATCCTCATTCCTCAATCCTCAATCTTAATCTTCGATCCTCAATGCTCAGTCTTCAATCCTCAATCCTCAATCCTCAATCCTCAATCCTCGATCTTCAATCCTCAACCCTCAATCCTCAATCCTCAGTCCTCAAACGTCAAACCTGAATCCTCAATCCTGAATCCTCCATCTTCAGACCTCAGTCCTCAACAATCAGTTGTCAATCCCCAATCCTCAATGGAATATCATCAATTCACAGTTTTCAATACTCAATACTCAATCTGCAATCTTCAAATCTCTATCCACAAACATCAATTCTCATCTCTCAACACTCAACACTCCGTCCCCAATCCTCAATCTTCAATCCTCAATCCTCAATCCTCAATCCTCAATTTTCAATCCTCAATACTCAATCTTCAATTATCAATACTCAATCTTCAATCCGCAATCCTCAATATTCAATCCTCAATCCTCAATTCTCAGTCCTCAATACTCAATCCTCAATTGTCAATCCTCAATCCCCAATCCTCAATCTTCAATCCTCAATCCTCAATCCTCAATCCTCAATCCTCAATCGTCAATCCTCAATACTCAATCTTCAATCCTCAATCCTCAATCATCAATCCTCAATCCTCAATCCTCAATCCTCAATCCTCAATCCTCATTCTTCAATCCTCAATCCTCAATCCACAACCCTCAATCCTCAATCCTCAGTCATCAATCCTCAATCTTCAATACCCAATCCGCAATCCTCAATCCTAAATCCTCAATCTTCCATCCTCAATACTCAATCTTCAATCCTCAATCCCCTGTCCTCAAACCTAAATTCTGAATCCTCAATCCTGAATCCTCAATCTTCAGCCCTCAGTCCTCAACAATCAGTTGTCAATTCTCAATCCTCAATAGAATATCCTCAATTCACAGTTTTCAATACTCAATACTCAAACTGCAATCTTCAAATCTCTATTCACAAACATCAATTCTCATCACTCAACCCTCAACACTCCGTCCCCAATCCTCAAACTTCAATCCTCAATCCTCAATCCTCAACCCTCAATCCTCAATCCTCAATTTTCAAACCTCAATAATCAATCTTCAATCCCCAATCCTCAATCCTCAATCCTCAATCGTCAGACTTCAATCCTCAATACTCAATCTTCAATCCTCAATCCTCAATTCTCAATTATCAATCCTCAGTCCTCAGTCCTCAAACCACAATCCTCAGCCCTCAGCCCTCATCCTCAATCCTCAATCCTCAATCCTCAGTCCTCCGTCCTCAAACCTCAATCCTCAGCCCTCAGACCTCATCCTCGATCCTCAATCCTCAATCCTCAATTCTCAATCCTCAATATTCAATCCTCAAAACTCGATCTTCAATCCTCAATCCTCAGTCCACACACCTCAATTCTGAATCCTGAATACTCAACCTTCAATCCTCAATCCTCAGTCCTGAATACTCTACCATCAATCTTCAATCCTCAATCCCCAATGCTCAATCCTCAATCCTCATTCTTCAATCTTCAATACCCAATCCTGAATCTTCAATCCTCTATCCTCAATGCTCAATTCTCAATCCTCAATCCTCAAACCTCAATCTTCAATCCTCAATACTCGATCTTCAACCCTCAATCCTCAATCCTCAGTCATCAATCCTCAATCTTAATCTTCAATCCTCAATACTCAATCTTCAATCCTCAATCCTCAATCCTCAATCCTCAATACTCAATCCTCAATCTTAATCTTCAATACTCAATACTCAATCTTCAATCCTCAATCCTCAATCCTCAATCCTCAATACTCAATCCTCAATCTTCAATCCTCAATACTCAATCTTCAAACCTCAATCCTCAATCCTCAACCCTCAATCCTCAATCCTCAATCCTCAATCGTCAGTCTTCCATCCTCAATACTCAATCTTCAATCCTCAATTCTCAATCCTCAATACTCAATCCTCAATCCTCAATCTTAATCTTCAATCCTCAATACTCAATCTTCAATCCTCAATCCTCAATCCTCAATCCTCAACACTCAATCCTCAATCTTCAACCCTCAATCCTCAGTCCTCAATCTACAATCCTCAATAATCAATCTGCAATCCTCAATCCTCAGTCCTCAATCCTCAATCATCATTCTGCAATCCTCAATACCGAATCCTCAATCTTCAATCCTCAATCCTCAATACTCAATCTTCAATCCTCAATCCTCAATTTTCAATCCTCAATGCTCAATCCTCAATCCTCAATCCTCAATCCTCAATCCTCAATCCTCAATCCTCAATCCTGGATCTTCAATCCTCAATACTCAATCCTCAATCCTCAATCCTCAATCCTCAATCCTCAATCCACAAACCTCAATCGTCAAGCTTCAATCCTCAATACTCAATCTTCATTCCTCAATCCTCAATCCTCAATCCTCAATCCTCATTAATCAATCCTCAATACCCAATCCTCAATCTTCAATCCTCAGTCCTCAATCCTCAATTCTCAATCCTCAATCCTCAGTCCTCAGTCCTCAAACCTCAATCCTCTGTCATCAATCCTCAATCTTCAATTCTCAATCTTCAATCCTCAATACTCAGTCTTCAATCCTCAATACTCAATCCTCAATCTTAATCTTCAATCCTCAATACTCAATCTTCAATCCTCAATCCTCAATCCTCAATCCTCAATACTCAATCCTCAATCTTCAATCCTCAATACTCAATCTTCAAACCTCAATCCTCAATCCTCAACCCTCAATCCTCAATCCTCAATCCTCAATCGTCAGTCTTCCATCCTCAATACTCAATCTTCAATCCTCAATTCTCAATCCTCAATACTCAATCCTCAATCCTCAATCTTAATCTTCAATCCTCAATACTCAATCTTCAATCCTCAATCCTCAATCCTCAATCCTCAACACTCAATCCTCAATCTTCAACCCTCAATCCTCAGTCCTCAATCTACAATCCTCAATAATCAATCTGCAATCCTCAATCCTCAGTCCTCAATCCTCAATCATCATTCTGCAATCCTCAATACCGAATCCTCAATCTTCAATCCTCAATCCTCAATACTCAATCTTCAATCCTCAATCCTCAATTTTCAATCCTCAATGCTCAATCCTCAATCCTCAATCCTCAATCCTCAATCCTCAATCCTCAATCCTCAATCCTGGATCTTCAATCCTCAATACTCAATCCTCAATCCTCAATCCTCAATCCTCAATCCTCAATCCACAAACCTCAATCGTCAAGCTTCAATCCTCAATACTCAATCTTCATTCCTCAATCCTCAATCCTCAATCCTCAATCCTCATTAATCAATCCTCAATACCCAATCCTCAATCTTCAATCCTCAGTCCTCAATCCTCAATTCTCAATCCTCAATCCTCAGTCCTCAGTCCTCAAACCTCAATCCTCTGTCATCAATCCTCAATCTTCAATTCTCAATCTTCAATACTCAATACTCAGTCTTCAATCCTCAATCCTCAATCCTCAATCCTCAATCCTCAATCTTCAATCCTCAATCCTCAATCCTCAGTCTACAATCCTCAATACTCAATCTGCAATCCTCAATCCTCACTCCTCAATCCTCAATCCTCATTCTTCAATCCTCAATACCGAATCCTCAATCTTAAATCCTCAATCCTCAATCCTCAATTCACAATCCTCAATCCTCAATCCTCAGACTTCAAACATCAATACTCAACCCTCAGTCCTCGTCCTCAATCCACAACCCTCAATCCTCAATCCTCAATCTTCAATCATTAATATTCAATCTTCAATCCACAATCCTCAATCCTCAATCCTCAATCCTCAACCCTCAATCCTCAACGTCCAATCCTCAATACCCAATCCTCAGACTTCAATCCTCAATCCTCAATCCTCAATCCTCAATCCTCAATCCTCAATCCTCAGTCCTCAAACCTCAATCCTGAATCCTCAACCCTGAATCCTCAATCTTCAGCCCTGAGTCCTCAACAATCAGTTGTCAATCCTCAATCCTCAATAGAACGTCCTCAATTCACAGTTTTCAATACTCAATACTCAATCTGCAATCTTCAGATCTCTATACACAAACATCAATTCTCATCACTGAACCCTCAATACTCAGTCCCCAATCCTCAATCCTCAGTCCTCAATCCTCAATCCTCATTCTTCAATCCTCAATACCGAATCCTCAATCTTCAATCCTCAATCCTCAATCCTCAATCCTCAATCCTCAATCCTCATTCCTCAATCCTCAATCTTAATCTTCAATCCTCAATGCTCAGTCTTCAATCCTCAATCCTCAATCCTCAATCCTCAATCCTCAATCTTCAATCCTCAATCATCAATCCTCAATCTACAATCCTCAATACTCAATCTGCAATCCTCAATCCTCACTCCTCAATCCTCAATCCTCATTCTTCAATCCTCAATACCGAATCCTCAATCTTCAATCCTCAATCCTCAATCCTCAATTCTCAATCCTCAATCCTCAATCCTCAGACTTCTAACATCAATACTCAACCCTCAGTCCTCGTCCTCAATCCACAACCCTCAATCCTCAATCCTCAGTCTTCAATCATTAATATTCAATCTTCAATCCACAATCCTCAATCCTCAATCCTCAATCCTCAACCCTCAATCCTCAACGTCCAATCCTCAATACCCAATATTCAGACTTCAATCCTCAATCCTCAAACCTCAATCCTCAATCTTCAATACTCAATCCTCAGTCCTCAAACCACAATCCTGAATCCTCAATCCTGAATCCTCAATCTTCAGCCCTGAGTCCTCAACAATCAGTTGTCAATCCTCAATCCTCAATAGAACGTCCTCAATTCACAGTTTTCAATACTCAATACTCAATCTGCAATCTTCAGATCTCTATACACAAACATCAATTCTCATCACTCAACCCTCAATACTCAGTCCCCAATCATCAATCTTCTATCGTCAATCCTCAATCCTCAATCCTCAATCATCAATCTTAATCTTCAATCCTCAATACTCAATCTTCAATCCTCAATCCTCAATCCTCAATCCTCAACACTCAATCCTCAATTTTCAATACTCAACACTCAATCTGCAATCTTCAAATCTCTATTCACAAACATCAATTCTCATCACTCAACCCTCAACACTCCGTCCCCAATCCTCAATCTTCATTCCTCAATCCTCAATACTCAACCCTCAATCCTCAATCCTCAATCTTCAATCCTCAATCCTCAATCATCAATTCTCAATCCTCAATCCTCTGTCCTCAGTCCTCAAACCACAATCCTCAACCCTCAGCCCTCATTCTCAATCCTCAACCCTCAATCCTCAGTCCTCCGTCCTCAAACCTCAATCCTCAGCCCTCAGACCTCATCCTCAATCCTCAATCCTCAATCCTCAATCCTCAATCTTCAATCCTCAATACTCAATCTTCAATCCTCAATCCTCAGTCCTCAAACCTCAATTCTGAATCCTGAGCACTCAATCTTCAATCCTCAATCCTCAGTCCTGAATACTCTACCATCAACCTTCAATCCTCAATCCCCGATGCTAAATCCTCAATCCTCATTCTTCAATCCTCAATACCCAATCCTCACTCCTCAATCCTCAATCCTCAATCCTCAATCCTCAATCCTCAATCCTCAATACTCAATATTCAACGCACAACCCTCAACCATCAATCCTCAATACTCAACCATCAATCCTCAGTTCTCAATACTCAATAGAATATCCTGAATCCTCATGGTTCAATACTCAATCAGCAATATTCAATAATCAAATCTCAATCCTCAAACATCAATTCTCAACACTCAATCCTCAATCCGCAATCCTCAATCTTCAATCGTCAATACCCAATCCTCAGTCTTCAATCCTCAATCCTCAATCCTCAATTCTCAATCCTCAATCCTCAGTCCTCAAATCTCAATCATGAATCCTCAATCCTCTATCCTCATTCTTCAATCCTCTATGCCCAATCCTCTACCTTTAATCCTCAATCCTCAATCCTCAATTCTCAATTCTCAATCCTCAATCCTCAGACCTCAAACATCAATAATCAACACTCAGTCCTCGTTCTCAATCCACAACCCTCAACCCTCAATACTCAATCTTCAATCATCAATATTCAATCTTCAATCCTCAATCCTTAATCCTCAATACTCAATGTTCAATCCTCAATACCCAATACTCAATCTTCAATCCTCAATCCTCAATCCTCAATCCTCAATCCTCAATTCTCAATCCTCCATCCTCAGCCCTCAAACCTCAATCCCTAATCCTCAATCCTGAATCCTCAATCTTCAGCCCTCAGTACTCAACAATCAGTTGTCAATCCCCAATCCTCAATAGAATATCCTCAATTCACAGTTTTCAATACTCAATACTCAACCTGCAATCTTCAAATCTCTACCCACAAACATCAATTCTCATCACTCAACCCTCAACACTCAGTCCCCAACCCTCAATCCTCAATCCTCAATCCTCATTCCTCAATCTTCAATCCTCAATACCCAATCCTCATCACTCAACTCTCAACACTCAGTCCTCAATCTTCAACCCTCAATCCTCAATCTTCAATCTTCAATCCTCAATACTCAATCTTCAATCCTCAATCCTCAATCCACAACCCTCAGTCCTCAATCCTCAATCCTCAGACATCAATCCTCAATCTTCAATACTCAATCCTCAATCCTCAATCATAAATACTCAATCTTCATTCCTCAATCTTCAAACCTCAATCCTCAATCCTCAATCCTCAATCCTCATTCCCCAAACATCAGCCCTCAACCCTCAGTCCTCATCATCAATTCTCAATTCTCAATCCTCAATCCTCAATCCTCAATCCTCAATCCTCAATAATCAATCTTCAATCCTCAACACTCAGTCTTCAACCCTCCATCCTCAATCCTCAATCCTCACTCCTCAATCCTCAATATTCAATCCTCAATCTTCAATCCTCAATACTCAATCTTCAATCCTCAATTCTCAATCCTCAATCCTCAATCCTCATTCCTCAATCCTCAATACCCAATCCTCAATCTTCAATCCTCAATCCTCAATTCTCAATCCTCAATCCTCAACCCTCAATCCTCAATCCTCAATCATCAATCATCAATACTCAATCTTCAATCCTCAATCTTCAATCCTCAATCCTCAATCCTCAATCCGCAATATTTAACACACAACACTCAACCATCAATCCTCAATACTCAATCCTCATCACACAGTCCTCTCTCTTCAATCCTCCATCCTCAATCCTCAATCCTGAAGCGTCAATCCTTAACCCTCAATACTCAACCCTCAATCCTCAATATTCAATCCTCAATACTCAATCTTCAATCCTGATGCTACAATCCTCAATACCCAATCCTCAATCTTCAACCCTCAACCCTCAATCCTCGTCCTCAATCCACAACCCTCAATCCTCAATCCTCAATCTTCAATCATCAATATTCAGTCTTCAACCCTCAATCCTCAATCCTCAATCCTCAATCCTCATTCCTCAGTCCTCAATGTTCAATCATCAATCCTCAAACCTCAGTCCTCAATCCTCAACCCTCAATCCTCAATCCTCAATCTTCAATCATCAATTCTCAATCTTCAATCCTCAATCTTCAATCCTCAATCCTCAATCCTCAATCCTCAAGCGTCAATCCTCAACCCTCAATCCTCAACCCTCAATCCTCAGTCCTCAAACCACAATCCCGAATCCTCAAATCTGAATCATCAATCTTCAGTCCTCAGTCCTCAACAATCATTCGTCAATCCTCAATCCTCAATAGAATATCCTCAATTCACTGTTTTCAATACTCAATGCTCAATCTGCAATCTTCGTATCTCTATCCACGAACATCAATTCTAATCACTCAACCCTCAACACTCAGTCCTCAATGTTCAATCCTCAATTCTCAATTCTCAATCTTCAATCCTCAATCCTCAACCCTCAATCCTCAATCCTCAATCCTCAATCTTCAATCATCAATATTCAATCTTCAATCCTCAATCCACAATCCTCAATCCTCAATGCTCAATCCTCAATCTTCAATCTTCAATCATCAATACTCAATCTTCAATCCTCAATCCTCGATCCTCAATCCTCAATCCTCAATCTTCAATCCTCAATGCTCAATCTTCAATCCTCAATCCTCAATCCTCAATCCTCAATCCTCAATCCTCAATCCTCAATCCTCAATCCTCAATCTTCAATCCTCAATACTCAATCTTCAATCCTCAATCCTCAGCCCTCAGCCCTCATCCTCAATCCTCAATCCTCAATCCTCAGTCCTCCGTCCTCAAACCTCAATCCTCAGCCCTCAGACCTCATCCTCGATCCTCAATCCTCAATCCTCAATCCTCAATCCTCAATATTCAATCCTCAAAACTCGATCTTCAATCCTCAATCCTCAGTCCACACACCTCAATTCTGAATCCTGAATACTCAACCTTCAATCCTCAATCCTCAGTCCTGAATACTCTACCATCAATCTTCAATCCTCAATCCCCAATGCTCAATCCTCAATCCTCATTCTTCAATCTTCAATACCCAATCCTGAATCTTCAATCCTCTATCCTCAATGCTCAATTCTCAATCCTCAATCCTCAAACCTCAATCTTCAATCCTCAATACTCGATCTTCAACCCTCAATCCTCAATCCTCAGTCATTAATCCTCAATCTTAATCTTCAATCCTCAATACTCAATCTTCAATCCTCAATCCTCAATCCTCAATCCTCAATACTCAATACTCAATCTTAATCTTCAATCCTCAATACTCAATCTTCAATCCTCAATCCTCAATCCTCAATCCTCAATACTCAATCCTCAATCTTCAATCCTCAATACTCAATCTTCAAACCTCAATCCTCAATCCTCAACCCTCAATCCTCAATCCTCAATCCTCAATCGTCAGTCTTCCATCCTCAATACTCAATCTTCAATCCTCAATTCTCAATCCTCAATACTCAATCCTCAATCCTCAATCTTAATCTTCAATCCTCAATACTCAATCTTCAATCCTCAATCCTCAATCCTCAATCCTCAACACTCAATCCTCAATCTTCAACCCTCAATCCTCAGTCCTCAATCTACAATCCTCAATAATCAATCTGTAATCCTCAATCCTCAGTCCTCAATCCTCAATCATCATTCTGCAATCCTCAATACCGAATCCTCAATCTTCAATCCTCAATCCTCAATACTCAATCTTCAATCCTCAATCCTCAATTTTCAATCCTCAATGCTCAATCCTCAATCCTCAATCCTCAATCCTCAATCCTCAATCCTCAATCCTCAATCCTGGATCTTCAATCCTCAATACTCAATCCTCAATCCTCAATCCTCAATCCTCAATCCTCAATCCACAAACCTCAATCGTCAAGCTTCAATCCTCAATACTCAATCTTCATTCCTCAATCCTCAATCCTCAATCCTCAATCCTCATTAATCAATCCTCAATACCCAATCCACAATCTTCAATCCTCAGTCCTCAATCCTCAATTCTCAATCCTCAATCCTCAGTCCTCAGTCCTCAAACCTCAATCCTCTGTCATGAATCCTCAATCTTCAATTCTCAATCTTCAATCCTCAATACTCAGTCTTCAATCCTCAATCCTCAATCCTCAATCCTCAATCCTCAATCTTCAATCCTCAATCCTCAATCCTCAATCTACAATCCTCAATACTCAATCTGCAATCCTCAATCCTCACTCCTCAATCCTCAATCCTCATTCTTCAATCCTCAATACCGAATCCTCAATCTTAAATCCTCAATCCTCAATCCTCAATTCACAATCCTCAATCCTCAATCCTCAGACTTCAAACATCAATACTCAACCCTCAGTCCTCGTCCTCAATCCACAACCCTCAATCCTCAATCCTCAATCTTCAATCATTAATATTCAATCTTCAATCCACAATCCTCAATCCTCAATCCTCAATCCTCAACCCTCAATCCTCAACGTCCAATCCTCAATACCCAATCCTCAGACTTCAATCCTCAATCCTCAATCCTCAATCCTCAATCCTCAATCCTCAATCCTCAGTCCTCAAACCTCAATCCTGAATCCTCAACCCTGAATCCTCAATCTTCAGCCCTGAGTCCTCAACAATCAGTTGTCAATCCTCAATCCTCAATAGAACGTCCTCAATTCACAGTTTTCAATACTCAATACTCAATCTGCAATCTTCAGATCTCTATACACAAACATCAATTCTCATCACTCAACCCTCAATACTCAGTCCCCAATCCTCAATCCTCAGTCCTCAATCCTCAATCCTCATTCTTCAATCCTCAATACCGAATCCTCAATCTTCAATCCTCAATCCTCAATCCTCAATCCTCAATCCTCAATCCTCATTCCTCAATCCTCAATCTTAATCTTCGATCCTCAATGCTCAGTCTTCAATCCTCAATCCTCAATCCTCAATCCTCAATCCTCAATCTTCAATCCTCAATCATCAATCCTCAATCTACAATCCTCAATACTCAATCTGCAATCCTCAATCCTCACTCCTCAATCCTCAATCCTCATTCTTCAATCCTCAATACCGAATCCTCAATCTTCAATCCTCAATCCTCAATCCTCAATTCTCAATCCTCAATCCTCAATCCTCAGACTTCTAACATCAATACTCAACCCTCAGTCCTCGTCCTCAATCCACAACCCTCAATCCTCAATCCTCAATCTTCAATCATTAATATTCAATCTTCAATCCACAATCCTCAATCCTCAATCCTCAATCCTCAATCCTCAATCTTCAATCCTCAATATTCAATCTTCAATCCTCAATCCTCAGTCCTCAAACCTCAATTCTGAATCCTGAGCACTCAATCTCCAATCCTCAATCCTCAGTCCTGAATACTCTACCATCAACCTTCAATCCTCAATCCCCGATGCTAAATCCTCAATCCTCATTCTTCAATCCTCAATACCCAATCCTCACTCCTCAATCCTCAATCCTCAATCCTCAATCCTCATTCCTCAGTCCTCAATGTTCAATCATCAATCCTCAAACCTCAGTCCTCAATCCTCAACCCTCAATCCTCAATCCTCAATCTTCAATCATCAATTCTCAATCTTCAATCCTCAATCTTCAATCCTCAATCCTCAATCCTCAATCCTCAAGCGTCAATCCTCAACCCTCAATCCTCAACCCTCAATCCTCAGTCCTCAAACCACAATCCCGAATCCTCAAATCTGAATCATCAATCTTCAGTCCTCAGTCCTCAACAATCATTTGTCAATCCTCAATCCTCAATAGAATATCCTCAATTCACTGTTTTCAATACTCAATGCTCAATCTGCAATCTTCGTATCTCTATCCACGAACATCAATTCTAATCACTCAACCTTCAACACTCAGTCCTCAATGTTCAATCCTCAATTCTCAATTCTCAATCTTCAATCCTCAATCCTCAACCCTCAATCCTCAATCCTCAATCCTCAATCTTCAATCATCAATATTCAATCTTCAATCCTCAATCCACAATCCTCAATCCTCAATGCTCAATCCTCAATCTTCAATCTTCAATCATCAATACTCAATCTTCAATCCTCAATCCTCGATCCTCAATCCTCAATCCTCAATCTTCAATCCTCAATGCTCAATCTTCAATCCTCAATCCTCAATCCTCAATCCTCAATCCTCAATCCTCAATCCTCAATCCTCAATCCTCAATCTTCAATCCTCAATACTCAATCTTCAATCCTCAATCCTCAGCCCTCAGCCCTCATCCTCAATCCTCAATCCTCAATCCTCAGTCCTCCGTCCTCAAACCTCAATCCTCAGCCCTCAGACCTCATCCTCGATCCTCAATCCTCAATCGTCAATCCTCAATCCTCAATATTCAATCCTCAAAACTCGATCTTCAATCCTCAATCCTCAGTCCACACACCTCAATTCTGAATCCTGAATACTCAACCTTCAATCCTCAATCCTCAGTCCTGAATACTCTACCATCAATCTTCAATCCTCAATCCCCAATGCTCAATCCTCAATCCTCATTCTTCAATCTTCAATACCCAATCCTGAATCTTCAATCCTCTATCCTCAATGCTCAATTCTCAATCCTCAATCCTCAAACCTCAATCTTCAATCCTCAATACTCGATCTTCAACCCTCAATCCTCAATCCTCAGTCATCAATCCTCAATCTTAATCTTCAATCCTCAATACTCAATCTTCAATCCTCAATCCTCAATCCTCAATCCTCAATACTCAATCCTCAATCTTAATCTTCAATCCTCAATACTCAATCTTCAATCCTCAATCCTCAATCCTCAATCCTCAATACTCAATCCTCAATCTTCAATCCTCAATACTCAATCTTCAAACCTCAATCCTCAATCCTCAACCCTCAATCCTCAATCCTCAATCCTCAATCGTCAGTCTTCCATCCTCAATACTCAATCTTCAATCCTCAATTCTCAATCCTCAATACTCAATCCTCAATCCTCAATCTTAATCTTCAATCCTCAATACTCAATCTTCAATCCTCAATCCTCAATCCTCAATCCTCAACACTCAATCCTCAATCTTCAACCCTCAATCCTCAGTCCTCAATCTACAATCCTCAATAATCAATCTGCAATTCTCAATCCTCAGTCCTCAATCCTCAATCATCATTCTGCAATCCTCAATACCGAATCCTCAATCTTCAATCCTCAATCCTCAATACTCAATCTTCAATCCTCAATCCTCTATTTTCAATCCTCAATGCTCAATCCTCAATCCTCAATCCTCAATCCTCAATCCTCAATCCTCAATCCTCAATCCTGGATCTTCAATCCTCAATACTCAATCCTCAATCCTCAATCCTCAATCCTCAATCCTCAATCCACAAACCTCAATCGTCAAGCTTCAATCCTCAATACTCAATCTTCATTCCTCAATCCTCAATCCTCAATCCTCAATCCTCATTAATCAATCCTCAATACCCAATCCTCAATCTTCAATCCTCAGTCCTCAATCCTCAATTCTCAATCCTCAATCCTCAGTCCTCAGTCCTCAAACCTCAATCCTCTGTCATGAATCCTCAATCTTCAATTCTCAATCTTCAATCCTCAATACTCAGTCTTCAATCCTCAATCCTCAATCCTCAATCCTCAATCCTCAATCTTCAATCCTCAATCCTCAATCCTCAATCTACAATCCTCAATACTCAATCTGCAATCCTCAATCCTCACTCCTCAATCCTCAATCCTCATTCTTCAATCCTCAATACCGAATCCTCAATCTTAAATCCTCAATCCTCAATCCTCAATTCACAATCCTCAATCCTCAATCCTCAGACTTCAAACATCAATACTCAACCCTCAGTCCTCGTCCTCAATCCACAACCCTCAATCCTCAATCCTCAATCTTCAATCATTAATATTCAATCTTCAATCCACAATCCTCAATCCTCAATCCTCAATCCTCAACCCTCAATCCTCAACGTCCAATCCTCAATACCCAATCCTCAGACTTCAATCCTCAATCCTCAATCCTCAATCCTCAATCCTCAATCCTCAATCCTCAGTCCTCAAACCTCAATCCTGAATCCTCAAACCTGAATCCTCAATCTTCAGCCCTGAGTCCTCAACAATCAGTTGTCAATCCTCAATCCTCAATAGAACGTCCTCAATTCACAGTTTTCAATACTCAATACTCAATCTGCAATCTTCAGATCTCTATACACAAACATCAATTCTCATCACTCAACCCTCAATACTCAGTCCCCAATCCTCAATCCTCAGTCCTCAATCCTCAATCCTCATTCTTCAATCCTCAATACCGAATCCTCAATCTTCAATCCTCAATCCTCAATCCTCAATCCTCAATCCTCAATCCTCATTCCTCATTCCTCAATCCTCAATCTTAATCTTCAATCCTCAATGCTCAGTCTTCAATCCTCAATCCTCAATCCTCAATCCTCAATCCTCAATCTTCAATCCTCAATCATCAATCCTCAATCTACAATCCTCAATACTCAATCTGCAATCCTCAATCCTCACTCCTCAATCCTCAATCCTCATTCTTCAATCCTCAATACCGAATCCTCAATCTTCAATCCTCAATCCTCAATCCTCAATTCTCAATCCTCAATCCTCAATCCTCAGACTTCTAACATCAATACTCAACCCTCAGTCCTCGTCCTCAATCCACAACCCTCAATCCTCAATCCTCAATCTTCAATCATTAATATTCAATCTTCAATCCACAATCCTCAATCCTCAATCCTCAATCCTCAACCCTCAATCCTCAACGTCCAATCCTCAATACCCAATATTCAGACTTCAATCCTCAATCCTCAAACCTCAATCCTCAATCCTCAATACTCAATCCTCAGTCCTCAAACCACAATCCTGAATCCTCAATCCTGAATCCTCAATCTTCAGCCGTGAGTCCTCAACAATCAGTTGTCAATCCTCAATCCTCAATAGAACGTCCTCAATTCACAGTTTTCAATACTCAATGCTCAATCTGCAATCTTCAGATCTCTATACACAAACATCAATTCTCATCACTCAACCCTCAATACTCAGTCCCCAATCATCAATCTTCTATCGTCAATCCTCAATCCTCAATCCTCAATCATCAATCTTAACCTTCAATCCTCAATACTCAATCTTCAATCCTCAATCCTCAATCCTCAATCCTCAACACTCAATCCTCAATTTTCAATACTCAATACTCAATCTGCAATCTTCAAATCTCTATTCACAAACATCAATTCTCATCACTCAACCCTCAACACTCCGTCCCCAATCCTCAATCTTCATTCCTCAATCCTCAATACTCAACCCTCAATCCTCAATCCTCAATCTTCAATCCTCAATCCTCAATCATCAATTCTCAATCCTCAATCCTCTGTCTTCAGTCCTCAAACCACAATCCTCAACCCTCAGCCCTCATTCTCAATCCTCAACCCTCAATCCTCAGTCCTCCGTCCTCAAACCTCAATCCTCAGCCCTCAGACCTCATCCTCAATCCTCAATCCTCAATCCTCAATCCTCAATCTTCAATCCTCAATACTCAATCTTCAATCCTCAATCCTCAGTCCTCAAACCTCAATTCTGAATCCTGAGCACTCAATCTTCAATCCTCAATCCTCAGTCCTGAATACTCTACCATCAACCTTCAATCCTCAATCCCCGATGCTAAATCCTCAATCCTCATTCTTCAATCCTCAATACCCAATCCTCACTCCTCAATCCTCAATCCTCAATCCTCAATCCTCAATCCTCAATCCTCAATACTCAATATTGAACGCACAACCCTCAACCATCAATCCTCAATACTCAACCATCAATCCTCAGTTCTCAATACTCAATAGAATATCCTGAATCCTCATGGTTCAATACTCAATCAGCAATATTCAATAATCAAATCTCAATTCTCAAACATCAATTCTCAACACTCAATCCTCAATCCTCAATTCTCAATCCTCAATCCTCAGTCCTCAAATCTCAATCATGAATCCTCAATCCTCAATCCTCATTCTTCAATCCTCTATGCCCAATCCTCTACCTTTAATCCTCAATCCTCAATCCTCAATTCCCAATCCTCAATCCTCAATCCTCAGACCTCAAACATCAATAATCAACACTCAGTCCTCGTTCTCAATCCACAACCCTCAACCCTCAATACTCAATCTTCAATCATCAATATTCAATCTTCAATCCTCAATCCTTAATCCTCAATACTCAATGTTCAATCCTCAATACCCAATACTCAATCTTCAATCCTCAATCCTCAATCCTCAATCCTCAATCCTCAATTCTCAATCCTCCATCCTCAGCCCTCAAACCTCAATCCCTAATCCTCAATCCTGAATCCTCAGTCTTCAGCCCTCAGTACTCAACAATCAGTTGTCAATCCCCAATCCTCAATAGAATATCCTCAATTCACAGTTTTCAATACTCAATACTCAACCTGCAATCTTCAAATCTCTACCCACAAACATCAATTCTCATCACTCAACCCTCAACACTCAGTCCCCAACCCTCAATCCTCAATCCTCAATCCTCATTCCTCAATCTTCAATCCTCAATACCCAATCCTCATCACTCAACTCTCAACACTCAGTCCTCAATCTTCAACCCTCAATCCTCAATCTTCAATCTTCAATCCTCAATCATCAATCATCAATACTCAATCTTCAATCCTCAATCTTCAATCCTCAATCCTCAATCCTCAATCCGCAATATTTAACACACAACACTCAACCATCAATCCTCAATACTCAATCCTCATCACACAGTCCTCTCTCTTCAATCCTCCATCCTCAATCCTCAATCCTGAAGCGTCAATCCTTAATCCTCATTACTCAACCCTCAATCCTCAGTCCTCAAAACTCAATCCCGAATCCTCAATCCGGAATCCTCATTCTTCATCCCTCAATCCTCAACAATCAATTGTCAATCCTAAATCCTCAATACAATATCCTGAATTCACAGTTTTCAATACTCAATCCCCATTCTTCAATCTTCAAATCTCAATCCACAAACATCAATTCTCATCACTCAACCCTCAACACTCAGTCCTCAATCTTCAATCCTCAATCCTCAATCCTCAATCTTCAATCCTCAATACTCAACCTTCAATCCTCAATCCTCAATCCTCAATCCTAAATGATCAATCCTCAATCCTCTATCACCAATACTCAATACTCAATCTTCAATCCTCAACCCTCAATACTCAATCCTCATTCTTCAATTCTCAATACCCAATCCTCAATCTTCAATCCTCAATCCTCAATCATCAATTCCCAACCCTCAATCCTCAGTTCTCAGTCCTCAAACCTCAATCCTCAACTCTCAGCCCTCATCCTCAATCCTCAATACTCAACCCTCAATCCTCAATATTCAATCCTCAATACTCAATCTTCAATCCTGATGCTACAATCCTCAATACCCAATCCTCAATCTTCAACCCTCAACCCTCAATCCTCAATTCTCAATCCTCAATCATCAATCCTCAGACCTCAAACATAAATACTCAGCTCTCAGTCATCGTCCTCAATCCACAACCCTCAACCCTCAATCCTCAATGTTCAATCATCAATCCTCAAACCTCAGTCCTCAATCCTCAACCCTCAATCCTCAATCCTCAATCTTCAATGCTCAATCCTCTATCCTCAATCCTCAATCCTCAATACTCAACCATCAATCCTCAATTCTCAATACTCAATAGAATATCCTGAATTCTCAGTATCCAATACTCAAACCTCAATCCTCAACCCTCAGCCCTCATTCTCAATCCTCAATCCTCAATCCTCAACCCTCAATATTCAATCCTAAATGCTCAATCCTCAATCCGCTATCCCCAACCCTCAATCCGCAATCCTCAATCCTCAATCCCCAAACCTCAATCCTCAACCGTCAGTCCTCGTCCTGAATCCTCAATCCTCAATCCCCAATATTCAACACACAACACTCAACCATCAATCCTCAATACTCAACCATCAATCCTCAATTCTCAATACTCAATATAATATCCTGAATCCTCATGGTTCAATACTCAATCCACAATATTCAATAACCAAATCTCAATCCTCAGACATCAATCCTCAATCCTCAACCCTCAATCCTCAATCCTCCATCCTCAACCCTCAACCTTCAATCATCGATACTCAATCTTCAATCCTCAATCCTCAATCCTCAATCCTCAATCCTCAATCCTCAATCTTCAATCCTCAATACTCAATCTTCAAACCTCAATCCTCAATCCTCAACCCTCAATCCTCAATCCTCAATCCTCAATACTCAATCCTCAATCCTCAATCCTCAATCTTCAATCCTCAATTCTCAATCCTCAATACTCAATCCTCAATCCTCAATCTTAATCTTCAATCCTCAATACTCAATCTTCAATCCTCAATCCTCAATCCTCAATCCTCAACACTCAATCCTCAATCTTCAACCCTCAATCCTCAGTCCTCAATCTACAATCCTCAATAATCAATCTGCAATCCTCAATCCTCAGTCCTCAATCCTCAATCATCATTCTGCAATCCTCAATACCGAATCCTCAATCTTCAATCCTCAATCCTCAATACTCAATCTTCAATCCTCAATCCTCAATTTTCAATCCTCAATGCTCAATCCTCAATCCTCAATCCTCAATCCTCAATCCTCAATCCTCAATCCTCAATCCTGGATCTTCAATCCTCAATACTCAATCCTCAATCCTCAATCCTCAATCCTCAATCCTCAATCCACAAACCTCAATCGTCAAGCTTCAATCCTCAATACTCAATCTTCATTCCTCAATCCTCTATCCTCAATCCTCAATCCTCATTAATCAATCCTCAATACCCAATCCTCAATCTTCAATCCTCAGTCCTCAATCCTCAATTCTCAATCCTCAATCCTCAGTCCTCAGTCCTCAAACCTCAATCCTCTGTCATCAATCCTCAATCTTCAATTCTCAATCTTCAATCCTCAATACTCAGTCTTCAATCCTCAATCCTCAATCCTCAATCCTCAATCCTCATTCTTCAATCCTCAATACCGAATCCTCAATCTTAAATCCTCAATCTTCAATCCCCAATTCACAATCCTCAATCCTCAATCCTCAGACTTCAAACATCAATACTCAACCCTCAGTCCTCGTCCTCAATCCACAACCCTCAATCCTCAATCCTCAATCTTCAATCATTAATATTCAATCTTCAATCCACAATCCTCAATCCTCAATCCTCAATCCTCAACCCTCAATCCTCAACGTCCAATCCTCAATACCCAATCCTCAGACTTCAATCCTCAATCCTCAATCCTCAATCCTCAATCCTCAATCCTCAATCCTCAGTCCTCAAACCTCAATCCTGAATCCTCAACCCTGAATCCTCAATCTTCAGCCCTGAGTCCTCAACAATCAGTTGTCAATCCTCAATCCTCAATAGAACGTCCTCAATTCACAGTTTTCAATACTCAATACTCAATCTGCAATCTTCAGATCTCTATACACAAACATCAATTCTCATCACTCAACCCTCAATACTCAGTCCCCAATCCTCAATCCTCAGTCCTCAATCCTCAATCCTCATTCTTCAATTCTCAATACCGAATCCTCAATCTTCAATCCTCAATCCTCAATCCTCAATCCTCAATCCTCAATCCTCATTCCTCAATCCTCAATCTTAATCTTCAATCCTCAATGCTCAGTCTTCAATCCTCAATCCTCAATCCTCAATCCTCAATCCTCAATCTTCAATCCTCAATCATCAATCCTCAATCTACAATCCTCAATACTCAATCTGCAATCCTCAATCCTCACTCCTCAACCCTCAATCCTCAATCCTCAATCCTCAATCTTCAATCCTCAATACTCAATCTTCAAACCTCAATCCTCAATCCTCAACCCTCAATCCTCAATCCTCAATCCTCAATACTCAATCCTCAATCCTCAATCCTCAATCTTCAATCCTCAATTCTCAATCCTCAATACTCAATCCTCAATCCTCAACCTTAATCTTCAATCCTCAATACTCAATCTTCAATCCTCAATCCTCAATCCTCAATCCTCAACACTCAATCCTCAATCTTCAACCCTCAATCCTCAGTCCTCAATCTACAATCCTCAATAATCAATCTGCAATCCTCAATCCTCAGTCCTCAATCCTCAATCATCATTCTGCAATCCTCAATACCGAATCCTCAATCTTCAATCCTCAATCCTCAATACTCAATCTTCAATCCTCAATCCTCAATCCTCAATCCTCAATCCTCAATCCTCAATCTTCAATCCTCAATACTCAATCTTCAAACCTCAATCCTCAATCCTCGACCCTCAATCCTCAATCCTCAATCCTCAATACTCAATCCTCAATCCTCAATCCTCAATCTTCAATCCTCAATTCTCAATCCTCAATACTCAATCCTCAATCCTCAATCTTAATCTTCAATCCTCAATACTCAATCTTCAATCCTCAATCCTCAATCCTCAATCCTCAACACTCAATCCTCAATCTTCAACCCTCAATCCTCAGTCCTCAATCTACAATCCTCAATAATCAATCTGCAATCCTCAATCCTCAGTCCTCAATCCTCAATCATCATTCTGCAATCCTCAATACCGAATCCTCAATCTTCAATCCTCAATCCTCAATACTCAATCTTCAATCCTCAATCCTCAATTTTCAATCCTCAATGCTCAATCCTCAATCCTCAATCCTCAATCCTCAATCCTCAATCCTCAATCCTCAATCCTGGATCTTCAATCCTCAATACTCAATCCTCAATCCTCAATCCTCAATCCTCAATCCTCAATCCACAAACCTCAATCGTCAAGCTTCAATCCTCAATACTCAATCTTCATTCCTCAATCCTCTATCCTCAATCCTCAATCCTCATTAATCAATCCTCAATACCCAATCCTCAATCTTCAATCCTCAGTCCTCAATCCTCAATTCTCAATCCTCAATCCTCAGTCCTCAGTCCTCAAACCTCAATCCTCTGTCATCAATCCTCAATCTTCAATTCTCAATCTTCAATCCTCAATACTCAGTCTTCAATCCTCAATCCTCAATCCTCAATCCTCAATCCTCAATCTTCAATCCTCAATCCTCAATCCTCAATCTACAATCCTCAATACTCAATCTGCAATCCTCAATCCTCACTCCTCAATCCTCAATCCTCATTCTTCAATCCTCAATACCGAATCCTCAATCTTAAATCCTCAATCCTCAATCCTCAATTCACAATCCTCAATCCTCAATCCTCAGACTTCAAACATCAATACTCAACCCTCAGTCCTCGTCCTCAATCCACAACCCTCAATCCTCAATCCTCAATCTTCAATCATTAATATTCAATCTTCAATCCACAATCCTCAATCCTCAATCCTCAATCCTCAACCCTCAATCCTCAACGTCCAATACTCAATACCCAATCCTCAGACTTCAATCCTCAATCCTCAATCCTCAATCCTCAATCCTCAATCCTCAATCCTCAGTCCTCAAACCTCAATCCTGAATCCTCAACCCTGAATCCTCAATCTTCAGCCCTGAGTCCTCAACAATCAGTTGTCAATCCTCAATCCTCAATAGAACGTCCTCAATTCACAGTTTTCAATACTCAATACTCAATCTGCAATCTTCAGATCTCTATACACAAACATCAATTCTCATCACTCAACCCTCAATACTCAGTCCCCAATCCTCAATCCTCAGTCCTCAATCCTCAATCCTCATTCTTCAATTCTCAATACCGAATCCTCAATCTTCAATCCTCAATCCTCAATCCTCAATCCTCAATCCTCAATCCTCATTCCTCAATCCTCAATCTTAATCTTCAATCCTCAATGCTCAGTCTTCAATCCTCAATCCTCAATCCTCAATCCTCAATCCTCAATCTTCAATCCTCAATCATCAATCCTCAATCTACAATCCTCAATACTCAATCTGCAATCCTCAATCCTCACTCCTCAATCCTCAATCCTCATTCTTCAATCCTCAATACCGAATCCTCAATCTTCAATCCTCAACCCTCAATCCTCAATTCTCAATCCTCAATCCTCAATCCTCAGACTTCTAACATCAATACTCAACCCTCAGTCCTCGTCCTCAATCCACAACCCTCAATCCTCAATCCTCAATCTTCAATCATTAATATTCAATCTTCAATCCACAATCCTCAATCCTCAATCCTCAATCCTCAACCCTCAATCCTCAACGTCCAATCCTCAATACCCAATATTCAGACTTCAATCCTCAATCCTCAAACCTCAATCCTCAATCCTCAATACTCAATCCTCAGTCCTCAAACCACAATCCTGAATCCTCAATCCTGAATCCTCAATCTTCAGCCCTGAGTCCTCAACAATCAGTTGTCAATCCTCAATCCTCAATAGAACGTCCTCAATTCACAGTTTTCAATACTCAATACTCAATCTGCAATCTTCAGATCTCTATACACAAACATCAATTCTCATCACTCAACCCTCAATACTCAGTCCCCAATCATCAATCTGCTATCGTCAATCCTCAATCCTCAATCCTCAATCATCAATCTTAATCTTCAATCCTCAATACTCAATCTTCAATCCTCAATCCTCAATCCTCAATCCTCAACACTCAATCCTCAATTTTCAATACTCAATACTCAATCTGCAATCTTCAAATCTCTATTCACAAACATCAATTCTCATCACTCAACCCTCAACACTCCGTCCCCAATCCTCAATCTTCATTCCTCAATCCTCAATACTCAACCCTCAATCCTCAATCCTCAATCTTCAATCCTCAATCCTCAATCATCAATTCTCAATCCTCAATCCTCTGTCCTCAGTCCTCAAACCACAATCCTCAACCCTCAGCCCTCATCCTCAATCCTCAACCCTCAATCCTCAGTCCTCCGTCCTCAAACCTCAATCCTCAGCCCTCAGACCTCATCCTCAATCCTCAATCCTCAATCCTCAATCCTCAATCTTCAATCCTCAGTACTCAATCTTCAATCCTCAATCCTCAGTCCTCAAACCTCAATTCTGAATCCTGAGCACTCAATCTTCAATCCTCAATCCTCAGTCCTGAATACTCTACCATCAACCTTCAATCCTCAATCCCCGATGCTAAATCCTCAATCCTCATTCCTCAATCCTCAATACCCAATCCTCACTCCTCAATCCTCAATCCTCAATCCTCAATCCTCAATCCTCAATTCTCAATCCTCAATCCTCAGTCCTCAAATCTCAATCATGAATCCTCAATCCTCAATCCTCATTCTTCAATCCTCTATGCCCAATCCTCTACCTTTAATCCTCAATCCTCAATCCTCAATTCTCAATCCTCAATCCTCAATCCTCAGACCTCAAACATCAATAATCAACACTCAGTCCTCGTTCTCAATCCACAACCCTCAACCCTCAATACTCAATCTTCAATCATCAATATTCAATCTTCAATCCTCAATCCTTAATCCTCAATACTCAATGTTCAATCCTCAATACCCAATACTCAATCTTCAATCCTCAATCATCAATCCTCAATCCTCAATCCTCAATTCTCAATCCTCCATCCTCAGTCCTCAAACCTCAATCCCTAATCCTCAATCCTGAATCCTCAATCTTCAGCCCTCAGTACTCAACAATCAGTTGTCAATCCCCAATCCTCAATAGAATATCCTCAATTCACAGTTTTCAATACTCAATACTCAACCTGCAATCTTCAAATCTCTACCCACAAACATCAATTCTCATCACTCAACCCTCAACACTCAGTCCCCAACCCTCAATCCTCAATCCTCAATCCTCATTCCTCAATCTTCAATCCTCAATACCCAATCCTCATCACTCAACTCTCAACACTCAGTCCTCAATCTTCAACCCTCAATCCTCAATCTTCAATCTTCAATCCTCAATACTCAATCTTCAATCCTCAATCCTCAATCCACAACCCTCAGTCCTCAATCCTCAATCCTCAGTCATCAATCCTCAATCTTCAATACTCAATCCTCAATCCTCAATCATAAATACTCAATATTCATTCCTCAATCTTCAAACCTCAATCCTCAATCCTCAATCCTCAATCCTCAATCCTCAATCCTCATTCCCCAAACATCAGCCCTCAACCCTCAGTCCTCATCATCAATTCTCAATTCTCAATCCTCAATCCTCAATCCTCAATCCTCAATCCTCAATAATCAATCTTCAATCCTCAACACTCAATCTTCAACCCTCCATCCTCAATCCTCAATCCTCACTCCTCAATCCTCAATCTTCAATCCTCAATCCTCAATCCTCAATACTCAATCCTCAATCCTCAATCCTCAGACCTCAATCCTCAATCCTCAAACCTCAATCCTCAGTCCTCGAACCACAATCCTGAATCCTCAATCCTGAAACCTCAATCTTCAGCCCTCAGTCCTCAACAATCAGTTGTCAATCCTCAATCCTCAATAGAATATCCTCAGTTCAGAGTTTTCCATACGCAATACTCAATCTGCAATCTTCAAATCTCTATTCACAAACATCAATTCTCATCACTCAACCTTCAACACTCAGTCCCCAATCCTCAATCTTCAATCCTCAATCCTCAACCCTCAATCCCCAATCCTCAATCCTCAAACTTCAATCCTCAATACTCAATCTTCAATCCTCAATCCTCAATCCTCAATCCTCCATCCTGAATCCTCAATTCTCAATCCTCAATCCTCAGTCCTCAGGCATCAAACCTCAATCCTCAACCCTCAGCCCTCATAGTCAATCCTCAATCCTCAATCCTCAATCCTCAATCTTCAGTCCTCAATACTGTATCTTCAATCCTCAATCCTCAATCCTCAATTCTTAATCCTCAATACTCAATCCTCAATCGTCAATCCTCAATCCCCAATCCTTAATCTTCAATCCTCAATCCTCAATCCTCAATCCTCAATCCTCAATCCTCAATCCTCATTCCTCAATCCTCAATCTTCAATCCTCAATACTCAATCTTCAATCCTCAATCCTCAATCCTCAATCCTCAATCCTCATTCTTCAATCCTCAATACCCAATCCTCAATCTTGAATCCTCAATCCTCCATCCTCAACTCTCAATCCTCAATCCTCAATCGTCAGACCTCAAACATCAATACTCAACCCTCAGTCCTCGTCCTCAATCCACAGCCCTCAATCCTCAATCCTCAATCTTCAATCATCAATATTCAATCTTCAGTCCTCAATCCTCAGTCCTCAATCCTCAATCCTCAATCCTCAATGCTCAATCCGCAATACCCAATCCTCAATCCTCAGTCCTCAAACCTCAATCCTGAATCCTCAATCCTGAATCCTCAATCCTCATTCTTCAATCCTCAATACCCAATCCTCAATCTTCAATCCTCAATCCTGAATCCTCAATTCTCAATCCTCAATCCTCAGTCTTCAGTCCTCAAACCTCAATCCTCAACCCTCAGCCCTCATAGTCAATCCTCAATCCTCAATCCTCAATCCTCAATCTTCAATCCTCAATACTGTATCTTCAACCCTCAATCCTCAACTCTCAATTCTTAATCCTCAATACTCAATCCTCAATCGTCAATCCTCAATCCCCAATCCTTAATCTTCAATCCTCAAACCTCAATCCTCAATCCACAATCCTCAATATTCAATCTTCAATACTCAATCCTCAATCCTCAATCCTCAATCCTCAATCCTCAATCCTCAATCCTCATTCCTCAATCCTCAATCGTCAATCCTCAATCCTCAATCCTCAATTCTCAATCCTCAATCCTCAATCCTCAGACCTCAAACATCAATACTCAACCATCAGACCTCGTCCTCAATCCACAACCCTCAATCCTCAATCCTCAACCTTCAATCATCAATATTCAATCTTCAATCCTCAATCCTTAATCCTCAATACTCAATGTTCAATCCTCAATACCCAATACACAATCTTCAATCCTCAATCCTCAATCCTCAATCCTCAATCCTCAATACTCAATCTTCAATCCTCAATCCTCAATCCACAACCCTCAATCCTCAATCCTCAGTCATCAATCCTCAATCTTCAATACTCAATCCTCAATCCTCAATCCTAAATCCTCAATCTTCCATCCTCAATACTCAATCTTCAATCCTCAATCCCCTGTCCTCAAACATAAATTCTGAATCCTCAATCCTGAATCCTCAATCTTCAGCCCTCAGTCCTCAACAATCAGTTGTCAAT